>NC_059209.1:31748618-31898618 GCF_020615455.1 Coregonus clupeaformis | reverse complement strand
CTCTCCCTCGCCCTCCATTTGGCAAATCTGACCATAACTCTATCCTCCTGATTTCTGCTTATAAGCTAAAACTAAAGCAGGAAGCACCAGTGACTCGGTTAATAACAAAGTGGTCAGATGATGCAGATGCTAAGCTACAGGACTGTTTTGCTAGCACAGACTGGAACATGTTCCGGGATTCTTCAGATAGCATTGAGGAGTACACCACATCAGTCACTGGCTTCATCAATAAGGGCATCGATGACATCGTCCCCACAGTGACCGTACGTACATACCCCAACCAGAAGCCATGGATTACAGGCAACATCCGCACTGAGCTAAAGGGTAGAGCTTCTACTTTCAAGAAGCGGGACTCTAACCCGTACGCTTATAAGAAATCCCGCTATGCCCTCCGACAAACCATCAAACAGGCAAAGCGTCAATACAGGACTAAGATTGAATCGTACTACACTGACTATGATGCTCGTTGGATGTGGCAGGGCTTGAAAACTATTACAGACTACAAAGGGAAGCACAGCCACGAGCTGCCCAGTGACACAAGCCACTTCTATGCTCACTTCGAGGCAAGCAACACTGAAGCATGCATGAGAGCACCAGCTGTTCCGGATGACTATGTGATCACGCTCTCCGTAGCCGATGTGAGTAAGACTTTTAAGCAGGTCAACATTCACAAGGCTGCAGGGCCAGACGGATTGCCAGGACGTGTACTCCGAGCATGTGCTGACCAACTGGCAAGTGTCTTCACCGACATTTTCAACATGTCCTTGACTGAGACTGTAATACCAACATGTTTCAAGCAGACCACCATAGTCCCCGTGCCCAAGGACACTAAGATAACCTGCCTAAATGACTACCGACCCGTAGCACTGACGTCTATAGCCATGAAGTGGTTTGAAAGGCTGGTCATGGCTCACATCAACACCATTATCCCAGAAACCCTAGACCCACTCCAATTTGCATACCGCCCCAACAGATCCACAGATGATGCAATCTCTATTGCACTCCACACTGCCCTTTCCCACCTGGACAACAGGAATACCTACGTGAGAATGCTATTCATTGACTACAGCTCAGCGTTCAACACCATAGTGCCCTCAAAGCTCATCACTAAGCTAAGGATCCTGGGACTAAACACCTCCCTCTGCAATTGGATCCTGGACTTCCTGACGGGCCGCCCCCAGGTGGTAAGGATAGGTAACAACACATCTGCCACGCTAATCCTCAACACGGTGGCCCCTCAGGGGTGCGTGCTCAGTCCCCTCCTGTACTCCCTGTTCACCCATGACTGCATGGCCAGGCACGACTCCAACACCATCATTAAGTTTGCCGACGACACAACAGTGGTAGGCCTGATCACCGACAATGATGAGAAAGCCTATAGGGAGGAGGTCAGAGACCTGGCCATGTGGTGCCAGGATAACAACCTCTCCCTCAACGTGACAAAGACAAAGGAGATGATTGTGGACTACAGGAAAGAAAAGAGGACTGAGCACGCCCCCATTCTCATCGACGGGGCTGTAGTAGAACAGGTTGAGAGCTTCAAGTTCCTTGGTGTCCACATCACCAACGAACTATCATGGTCCAAACACACCAAGACAGTCGTGAAGAGGGCATGACAAAGCCTATTCCCCCTCAGGAGACTGAAAAGATTTGGCATGGGTCCTCAGATCCTCAGTGCGTACGGCCCAGTACATCACTGGGGCCAAGCTTCCTGCCATCCAGGACCTCTATACCAGGCAGTGTCAGAGGAAGGCCCTCAAAATTGTCAAAGACTCCAGCCACCCTAGTCATAGACTGTTCTCTCTGCTACCGCACGGCAAGCGGTACCGGAGCGCCAAGTCTAGGTCCAAAAGGCTTCTCAACAGCTTCTACCCCCAAGCCATAAGACTCCTGAACAGCTAATCATGGCTACCCGGACTATTTGCACTGCCCCCCCCCACCCCCACCACATCTTTTTACGCTGCTGCTACTCTGTTAATTATTTATGCATAGTCACTTTAACTCTACCCACATGTACATATTACCTCAACTACCTCAACTAGCCGGTGCCCCTGCACATTGACTCTGCACCAGTACCCCCCTGTATATAGCCTCCCTACTGTTATTTTATTTTACTTCTGCTCTTTTTTTCTCAACACTTTTTTGTTGTTGTTGATTTATTTTACTTTTTTATTAAAAAATAAATGCATTGTTGGTTAAGGGCTGTAAGTAAGCATTTCACGGTAACGTCTACACCTGTTGTATTCGGCGCATGTGGCAAATACAATTGTATTTTATTTTGTTTATCTCTATCCTCTCCCTTCTATCTCTATCCTCTCCCTTCTATCTCTATCCTCTCCCTTCTATCTCTATCCTCTCCCTTCTATCTCTATCCTCTCCCTTCTATCTCTATCCTCTCCCTTCTATCTCTATCCTCTCCCTTTTATCTCTATCCTCTCCCTTCTATCTCTATCCTCTCCCTTTTATATCTATCCTCTCCCTTCTATCTCTATCCTCTCCCTTTTATCTCCCTTCTATCTCCCTCCTCTCCCTTCGATCTCTATCCTCTCCCTTCTATCTCTTTCCTCTCCCTTCTATCTCTATCCTCTCCTTTCTATCTCTATCCTCTCCCTTCTATCTCCCTCATCTCCCTTCTGTCTCTATCCTCTCCCTTCTATCTCTATCCTCTCCTCTCCTATCTCCCTCCCCTCCCTTCTATCTCTATCCTTTCCCTTCTATCTCCCTCCTCTCCCTTCTATCTCTATCCTCTCCCTTCTATCTCTATTCTCTCCCTTCTATCTCTATCCTCTCCCTTTTATCTCTATCCTCTCCCTTTTAGCTATATCATCTCCTATCTCCCTCCTATCTCTTTCCTCTCCCTTCTATCTCTATCCTCTCCCTTCTATCTCTATCCTCTCCCTTCTATCTTCCTCCTCTCCCTTCTGTCTCTATCCTCTCCTCTCCTATCTCCCTCCTCTCCCTTCTATCTCTATCCTCTCCCTTCTATCTATATCCTCTCCCTTCTATCTCTATCCTCTCCCTTCTATCTCCACCCTCTCCCTTCTATCTCTATCCTCTTCCTTCTATCTCTATCCTCTCCCTTCTATCTCCCTCCTCTCCCTTCTATCTCTATCCTTTCCCTTCTATTTCTATCCTTTCCCTTCTATCTCTATCCTCTCCCTTCTATCTCTATCCTTTCCCTTCTATCTCTATCCTTTCCCTTCTATCTCTATCCTTTCCCTTCTATCTCTATCCTCTCCCTTCTATCTCTATCCTCTCCCTTCTATCTCTATCCTCTCCCTTCTATCTCCCTCCTCTCCCTTCTATCTCTATCCTCTCCCTTCTATCTCTATCCTCTCCCGTTCAAGCTATCTCTATCCTCTCCCTTCTATCTCCCTCCTCTCCCTTCTATCTCTATCCTTTCCCTTCTATCTCCCTCCTCTCCCTTCTATCTCTATCCTCTCCCTTCTATCTTCCTCCTCTCCCTTCTGTCTCTATCCTCTCCTCTCCTATCTCCCTCCTCTCCCTTCTATCTCTATCCTCTCCCTTCTATCTCTATCCTCTCCCTTCTATCTCTATCCTCTCCTATCTCTATCCTCTCCTCTCCTATCTCTATCCTCTCCCTTCTATCTCTATCCTCTCCCTTCTCTCTATCCTCTCCCTTCTATCTCCACCCTCTCCCTTCTATCTCTATCCTCTTCCTTCTATCTCTATCCTCTCCTTTCTATCTCTATCCTCTCCCTTCTATCTCCCTCCTCTCCCTTCTATCTCTATCCTCTCCCTTCTATCTCTATCCTCTCCCTTCTATCTCTATCCTCTCCCTTCTATCTCTATCCTCTCCCTTCTATCTCTATCCTCTCCCTTCTATCTCTATCCTCTCCCTTCTATCTCTATCCTCTCCCTTCTATCTCTATCCTCTCCCTTCTATCTCCCTCCTCTCCCTTCTATCTCTATCCTCTCCCTTCTATCTCTATCCTTTACTTTTTATCTCCCTCCCTCTTCCTTCCTCAGCTGCACTGATTCTGTGTGCCCCTCTGTGTCTCTCTGTGTCTCTGTGTGTCCCCAGACTGGTTCAGCCTCACACCGCCAGGACGCCTTATCACACTGCCTGGATGAAAGCAAGGCATTCTGGGGATTGGCCCATTTGTCTTAATGGCAGGGCTGCAGCACTGACACCTTCCCCTTCTTTCATTTAGGGAGAGGAGAGCTGACATTATCGCCCGCTGCAGGCGGATTGTAAAATAATTGCCTGTATGATTGCTCTTTTTTTCTTGCCTCTTTGAGGAGGTGTAGCTTTTGTCTTGGAATCAATGGCTGCTCAATAGTGGACAGGGGAAAGGCAGCCTCCTTTCATGTGGCAGTGAAAATGATGTATTTTTAGTGCTCTTCACTTAGCGCTGTATGCTATTCAGTTGTAATCTATTGGTCCCTGCGCTGTGTGAGGAGGAATCCGATCTGGAATACCTCACCATCAAATGCCGACCGCATTACCTCCCAAGATCATTTTCTTCGGTTATAGTCACTGCCGTGTACATCCCTCCACAAGCCGACACCGCGACGGCTCTCAAGGAACTACACTGGACTTTGTGCAAACTGTAAACTGCAGATCCTGAGGCCGCATTTATTGTAGATGTGGACTTTAATAAAGGAAATTGGAGTAAAACGCTCCCAAAATTCAATCAGCTTTCTCCTTTGCTATACACGGCAAAAACATTCTTCACCATTGCTACTCTCCCTTCCGGGACGGCTACAAGGCCCTCCATCCCCCTCCCTTCGGGAAATCTAACCACACCTCCATCCTGATCCTCCTCGCCCATAGGCAGAAACTTAAAAGGTGCACTATGCAGAAATCGCTCCGCCATTTCCTGGTTGCTAAAATTATAATAGGTTGCCTAATTTCAGTTTATGTGACAAAACATGCAACTATAGTGTAGAGAATGGTTGTACCATCTAAACCACTGTGAAATATTTTTTCCATAACGGAAAATATTTTCAGCTGTTTGAAGCTGGTGTACAAAACCGAAAGTGAAAGACGCAAAAACAAAACTTAAGATAGGAAGCATAGAAATAGTGCACATAGAACAGCTCTACCACTTCTTAGACTTTCTTTTAATGAGAATGACAGATATATAACTCACATTTCTATGCGAATTTGGTCGGGTCACCCAAAAAGTTACATATTGCAGCTTTAAGCAGGAAGCACCCATGGAATGGACTGTTCAATGTTGGTCTGACCAATCGGTATCTATGCTTCTAGATTGTTTTGATCACGCGGACTGGGATATGTTCCAGGTCGGTTCTGGGAATAATATCGACGTATACACTGGATCGGTGACTGGGTTCATCAGGAAGTGCATAGGGGACGTTGTTCCTACTGTGACGGTTAGAAACCATGGATAGATGGCAGCCTTCGCGCAAAACTGAAAGCGCGAACCACTGCATTTAAACGTGGTGACTGGGAACATGGATGTGTACAAACAGAACAACTATGACCTCCATAAGGCAATCAGTGGAGTTGCAATTCAACGGCTTAGATACGAGACAGATTATAAAGGGAAAGCCAGCCACATCGAGGACACCGATGCCTCACTTCCGGACAAGCTAAACACCTTTGCCCGCTTTGAGGAAAGCGACACCAAGCCACCGACGTGGGCACCCGCTCACGAGGACTGTGTTCTCCAGGTCTCCGTGGCTGACGTGAGTAAAACATTTAAGCGTGTTAACCCTTGCAAGGCTGCCGGCCTAGACAACATCCCAAGCCGCATCCTCAGAGCATAAACTGACCAGCTGTCTGGAGTGTTTACAGACATATTCAATGTCTCACTATCCCAGTCTGTTGTCCCAACTTGCTTCAAGATGTCCACCATCGATCATGCACCCAATAAATCGAAGGTAACTGAACTAAATGACTATCGCCCCGGAGCATTCGCTTCTGTAATCATGAAGTGCTTTGAGAGGCTAGTTAAGGTCCTTATTTTTACCTGACACCCTAGACCCACTACAATTTGCATAACGCCCCAACAGATCCACAGACGACACAATTGCCTTTGCACTGCACACTGCCCTATCCCAACTGGACAAGTGGAATACCTATGTAAGAATGATGTTCATCGATTACAGCTCAGCGTTTTTACATTTTAGTCATTTTAGCAGATGCTTATCCAGAGCGATTTACAGTAGTGACTGCATACATTTTTGTACTGGTCCCTCATGGGAATTTAACCCACAACCCTGGCGTTGCAAGCGCTATGCTCTACCAACTGAGCCACATGGGAACTTCAACACCATAGTGCCCTCCGAGCTCATAACTAAGCCCTGGGTCTGAACCCCTCCCTGTCCTGGAATTCCTGACGGTCCTCAACATGGGGGACCCACAGGGGTGCGTGGTCAGCCCCCTCCTGTACTCCCTGTTCACCCATGACTGCATGGCCACGCATGTCTTCAACTCAATCATCAAGTTTGCTGACGACACAACAGTAGTAGGCCTGATTACCAACAACAACAAGACGGCCTACAGGGAGGAGGTGAGTGCCTTGGCGGAGTGGAGCCAGGAAAATAACCTCTCCTTCAACGTCAACAAAACGAAAGAGCTGATCGTGGACTACAGGAGACAGCAGAGGGAGCACGCCCCCATCCACATAGACGGGGACGCAGAGGGTCAAAAGCTTGAAGTTCTTCAGAATGCACATAACTTACGACCTGAAATGGTCCCTTCACACAGACAGCGTGGTGAAGAAGGCGCAACAGCGCCTCTTCAACCTCAGGAGGCTAAATACATTTGGCTTGGCCCCTAAGACCCTCACAAACTTTTACAGTTGCACCACTGAGAGCATCTTGTCGGGCTGAATCACCACCTGGTACGGCAATTGCACCGTCCGCAACCGCAGGGCTCTCCAGAGGGTGATGCGGTAAGCCCAACATGTTATTGGGGGTACACTGCCTGCCCTCCAGGACTCTACAGCACCCAGTGTCACAGGAAGGCCAAGAAGATCATCAAGGACCCCAGCCACCCAAGCCACGACCTGTTCACCCCGCTACCATTTGGAAGGCGGAGACAGTACAAGTGCATCAAAGCTAGGACCGAGAGACTGATAAAAATCTTACATCTCCAGGCCATCAGACTGTTAAACAGTCACCACTAAATTACAGCTAGACAAGATGGCGTATTGAATAGAAAGCGGTACAAACCACCTCAAGATAAAAACATAATATTCAAAATCAGTAAGTTAGACTATTTCATATATTCGCAGTAAATAAAATTCAATCTGGATAATAACACAAAACAAATCATAAGGCTAGAGAAATATATCGACAAATATTACAACAACACGCAACACCCAAACATGTCGGAAGATAAACGAGGAGAACCAATCCCCAAGAGAAAACGCGACTCGTCGACTGATACAGATGATATATGCTTTTCATCACTGGGTCTGGTAAGTGTAGAAAGCGACCTGTTGAAGTCGATAAATGACAAATTGGGCATACTAGAATTGGTCAGTAAGGACGTAAAAGAGTTGAAAGCGAGTCTTGAAATTAGTGACGGAAAAGCAGCGATAATGGAAACAGAAACCAAAAAATTAAAAGTGACAATAACTAAGATGGAAACGGACGTTAGGGAACTTAAAAAGGAGAACAACCTACTGAGAGAAGCCTTACTAGACATCAAAACTAGATCGATGAGAGAAAATCTAGTACTTACGGGTATTCAGGAAAAGGAGGGAGAAATAACCGAGAATATTATGAAGGATTTCCTGCTTACAGCGCTTCAAATACCACTCGAGGCTGTCGATAAAATCCAACTCGAACATGTACACGTTTCGGACAAAGAGGACATAAATATGATCACCCAATCGTTGCCAAATTTGCATTTGTTAAGGATAAAGCTATGGTTAAAAGCCTAGGAAAAATACTTGCTGGCACGAAAATAGGCAAGAATGATCAGTTCCCGATGGAGATTGCAGAAAGGCGCAAAGTTCTGTATCCAATCTTCAAGGAAAATAGATTAAAAGGGAAACGTGTGGCACTTGTGGTCGATAAACTATATATTGACAACCAAATGTTCAGAGACACAAAGACTACTCCATGGCTATTCTAAAAGTTGTAATAGAGGAGTTGAATAATGGAACACCCAATACTAGCAATGATGGGATTGGAATATTAAATAACATTTATAGTAAGTATAGTATTTAAAAAAGGATAAAACTTTATAACAAGAAAAGATAACAAGCAGAATAATACATCTTCAAATACAACTAATTAGAACATGGCTTTTTTGGCGGGCAATTGTTGTTTTGGTGGACGGTTGTTGGGGTTGGTCCTGTGTTCTCCCTGGCGTCCTTTCCCCCTTGCTGCAGGTGTGGGATGTGGGTGCGTTTGCACGCTCGGCCCATTTCCTTCGCAGTCAACCATGTGGTGTGCATTTTTGTGTTTGGAAAGGTGCGGTGTTAATTGAGTGAGAGGGAAAATGGTTGCATATCCCAGAGCCGACGGGTGTCTATGAGCAGGGGTAGTGAGAAAGAGCTTTCAATTTTGTGTAGATGAGGGATATACATTTTTAAATATAGTATACATCTAATCTAATTTTTTATTGTCCTATCATGATGGAAAGATCCCCAACCCTATATTCTGGACACCCACCTGAGTGACCCATACACCAAAGAGAAGTTCCCATCTCTTTTATGGACCTGCTGTGAGTATGCAGCCTAAACAGAGAAATAAATGAGACCTACTTGAGCAGCACCGCCCCCTCAAGATTCTGAGCCTGCCTGGCAGGGTTGGTCCTACAAAGCCAGAGCCCCCTGATGGGAGAGCATTATATACAAGTAAATTCTCAAAGCTGCTAATGAGAACCTTGACGACCTTTTACCTAGCCGGTGGGGATTCCGGTGGGGTACCCCCACCCAGGTAGTGGCAGTGCTGGCAACACTGACTGCAGTAACCCATGGGGAGGGGGTCACTCTCGGACAATCAGAGAAGGGGTTTATCATTGTGGCCAAGGTGGCACAAAATAATCAAAGGTCTGACTGCACGGAGATGTTTGGGGAAAATGGTTACAACGGGGGACCAGAGTGTTTGTGTCTCAGGTGAAGAGGGTGGATCTGATCTCCATCACCTAGGACTTGACATAGATTAAGTAGATTAATCAAATCTGACATTGTTGTCAATTTCTCCTCAATCTTGCATGCTTTCTCAATCAGCTGTAACTGTATGTGCACTCGTAAATCAGGTCCTTTCTTGAGTTGGGCTCTGGGATATAACAACTGTTGAGTATCTGATTTTATGGTGGATTGTGGAGGAGGGGGGATGAGTGTGTTGGAGTATGTGAGTATGTGCGTGTGTGTTTGTCCGGCATCTGTTGTGGGGGGGTGGGGATGTATGGGATGGACCACAGTAATTATTTGCTAGGATAATAATTGCTTGTCAATAAATGTAATGTAATACCGCAATCCGGGTTATATGTTAAAATCCTACGTATGAACTGCCAACATTATTACGCATATTAATTGATAATGATGGAAAATAAGATATGCAAGATATTTGAATAGATATATATTTTAAAAATAGTTATATATAGAGGTGACAGCATTGGAAATGCTTTTGGCAGTTAATCTGCTTCTGTTTTGTGCGTGGCACTGTGTGCTGTTTTCGATGGATGGGTCCTGGCCTCTCGGGGCCCTAGGGATCCGGAGGGATGTGGGTGGGATGCCGATCACTGGGATGACAGCTCAACTTCGGATGGGGAGGGGCTTTAGCAGGGGAATTAGTGGAGAACAATTGAAGGGATACGTAGTAGCAATGCAAATATCATGGTACAGCTATATGGACACTCAATCATTACGGTATTTTTTAATGGTAAATTTACAAACATATATAATGATAAATAGACTTGAAACTTGTATCTCATTATGGTGTATGGTGAAATAAGTATAGCCAGTTATAATTGTAATGGCTTAGCTGATAATAACAAAAGAAGAACAATATTTACATGTCTCAAAGAGAAGGAATATAATATCTATTATATACAGGAAACTCATTCAACAATTCTAGATGAAGTTGCGTGTAAAAAGGAATGGGGGGGGCGAAATATACTTCTCCCATGGGCAAAAAAATTCAAAAGGGGTGATGATATTAATTAATAGTAATTTCGATCCGAATGTGCAAATTGTCCAAATAGATACGCAAGGTAGATGGATTATTTTAAATATGTTATTGGACAATAAACAGATATGGCTCATTAACATTTACGGACCAAATAATGATGATCCACACTTCTTTGACAATATATATAATAAATTATCAACCCTGCAAGCAATTCAAGACAATATTATTATGGTGGGGGATTATAATACTGTTTTAAATAGCTCAATGGACCGTAAAGGAAATCACACCACAAACAATCACCCACATGCTCTTAAGGAAATCGTGAATGTCATGGATACATTAGAACTAGTAGATACAGTGGGGAAAAAAAGTATTTAGTCAGCCACCAATTGTGCAAGTTCTCCCACTTAAAAAGATGAGAGAGGCCTGTAATTTTCATCATAGGTACACGTCAACTATGACAGAAAAAAGGAGGGAAAAAAATCCAGAAAATCACATTATAGGATTTTTAATGAATTTATTTGCAAATTATGGTGGAAAATAAGTATTTGGTCAATAACAAAAGTTTCTCAATACTTTGTTATATACCCTTTGTTGGCAATGACACAGGTCAAACGTTTTCTGTAAGTCTTCACAAGGTTTTCACACACTGTTGCTGGTATTTTGGCCCATTCCTCCATGCAGATCTCCTCTAGAGCAGTGATGTTTTGGGGCTGTCACTGGGCAACACGGACTTTCAACTCCCTCCAAAGATTTTCTATGGGGTTGAGATCTGGAGACTGGCTAGGCCACTCCAGGACCTTGAAATGCTTCTTATGAAGCCACTCCTTCGTTGCCCGGGCGGTGTGTTTGGGATCATTGTCATGCTGAAAGACCCAGCCACGTTTCATCTTCAATGCCCTTGCTGATGGAAGGAGGTTTTCACTCAAAATCTCACGATACATGGCCCCATTCATTCTTTCCTTTACACGGATCAGTCGTCCTGGTCCCTTTGCAGAAAAACAGCCCCAAAGCATGATGTTTCCACCCCCATGCTTCACAGTAGGTATGGTGTTCTTTGGATGCAACTCAGCATTCTTTGTCCTCCAAACACGACGAGTTGAGTTTTTACCAAAAAGTTATATTTTGGTTTCATCTGACCATATGACATTCTCCCAATCCTCTTCTGGATCATCCAAATGCACTCTAGCAAACTTCAGACGGGCCTGGACATGTACTGGCTTAAGCAGGGGGACATGTCTGGCACTGCAGGATTTGAGTCCCTGGCGGCGTAGTGTGTTACTGATGGTAGGCTTTGTTACTTTGGTCCCAGCTCTCTGCAGGCCATTCACTAGGTCCCCCCGTGTGGTTCTGGGATTTTTGCTCACCGTTCTTGTGATCATTTTGACCCCACGGGGTGAGATCTTGCGTGGAGCCCCAGATCGAGGGAGATTATCAGTGGTCTTGTATGTCTTCCATTTCCTAATAATTGCTCCCACAGTTGATTTCTTCAAACCAAGCTGCTTACCTATTGCAGATTCAGTCTTCCCAGCCTGGTGCAGGTCTACAATTTTGTTTCTGGTGTCCTTTGACAGCTCTTTGGTCTTGGCCATAGTGGAGTTTGGAGTGTGACTGTTTGAGGTTGTGGACAGGTGTCTTTTATACTGATAACAAGTTCAAACAGGTGCCATTAATTCAGGTAACGAGTGGAGGACAGAGGAGCCTCTTAAAGAAGAAGTTACAGGTCTGTGAGAGCCAGAAATCTTGCTTGTTTGTAGGTGACCAAATACTTATTTTCCACCATAATTTGCAAATAAATTCATAAAAAATCCTACAATGTGATTTTCTGGAGAAAAAAATTCTCAATTTGTCTGTCATAGTTGACGTGTACCTATGATGAAAATTACAGGCCTCTCTCATCTTTTTAAGTGGGAGAACTTGCACAATTGGTGGCTGACTAAATACTTTTTTCCCCCACTGTATATGGAGGCTTAAATATCCTGATCTAGTGAGATATACATGGCGGAGACTCAATCAAGCTAGTCGTCTTGACTTCTTTCTTATCTCATTCTCGTTGGCACCAAAAGTTTAAAAAGTGTTGATAGGGGACAGAATGCGGTCGGACCATCATATAATTGGCATATACATTACCCTTACTGAATTTCCACGTGGGCGAGGATATTGGAAATGTAATCAAAGCCTATTGGATGATAATTTATTTTTAACTAGGACAAAGGAATTTATTACTGACTTTTTCAGACATAACATAGGTACAGCAAATCCCCTTATTGTATGGGACACCTTTAAATGTGCATTTAGAGGCCGTGCAATTCAGTACTCATCTCGAAAACAAAAGCAATTTAGGTCAAAAGAGTTTATACTAACAAAGGAAATAGAAAGTCTAACAGAACAGATAGATGGCAATAAAAACTGTAACATAGAGGCTCAGAATAAATGAGAGGAAAAACAAAAAGAAATGGAGAAACTTATTCAAGAAAGATCAAGTGTAATATATTATAAAAATAAAGCAAACTGGATGGAATATGGGGAAAAATGCACCAAATTCTTTTTTAATCTTCAACATAGGAATGCTACCAAAAATAATTTAATGAAACTGGTTACAATTGATGGAGTAACCCATGATTCACCAAATGATATTTTGAAGGAGGATATGTTTTCATTTCAGTCGCCTCCATCTCCTCTAACTGAAGCTAATTGTAGAGATTTTTTTTCTATTGATAATGTAAAATTAACAGCCAAACAGAAAGACTCATGTGAATGTCAAATTACAGAGGAGGAACTTCTGTATGCAATTAAAGACTTTAAGTCTGGGAAAACTCCAGGGTTGGATGGCATACCAGTCGAAGTATACCAAACCTTTTTTGATATACTAAGAGGACCGTTATTAGCATGTTTGAACCACTCCTATGTAAATGGTAGATTATCTGACACTCAAGAAGTTCTGATCTCATTATTACTGAAACAGGATACAAGTGGAAAATATAAAGATCCAGTCCATTTAAAAAATTGGAGGCCCCTTACACTTCAGTGTTGTGATGCAAATATTCTAGCAAAATGTATAGCGCATAGAATTAAAAAGGTATTGTCGGATATTATTCATTCTAATCAGACAGGTTTTTTACATGGAAGATACATTGGAGATAATACAAGGCAAGTATTGGAAACAATAGAACATTATGGAAAATCGGAGAAACCAGGCCTGCTATTCATAGCAGACTTCAAAAAGGCATTTGATAAAGTACGACTGGGGTTTATATATAAATGCCTGGAGCATTTCAATTTTGGTGAATCTCTTATAAAATGGGTCAAAATCATGTAGAGTAACCCTAGGTGTAAAATAGTAAATAATGGCTATTTCTCAGAAAGTTTTAAACAGTCAAGAGGAGTGAAACAAGGTTGTCCACTATCGGCATATCTATTTATTGTGGCCATCGAGATGTTAGCTATTAAAATCAGATCCAACAATAATATCAGGGGATTAGAAATCCAGGGCTTAAAAACAAAGGTGTCATTGTACGCTGATGATTCATGTTTTAGAATCACTCCACAGCCTCATAGAGGATCTAGATACATTTTCTAACCTCTCTGGATTACAACCAAATTATGACAAATGTACTATATTACGTATTGGATCACTAAAAAATACAATTTTTACATTGCCATGTAGTTTACCAATAAAATGGTCTGATGGTGATGTGGATATACTCGGAATACATATCCCAAAGGAAATAAATGATCTCACTTCAATAAATTATAATAGAAAGTTAGCAAAAATAGATAAGATCTTGCTAACATGGAAAGGTGGGTGCCTGTCAATTTGTGGAAATATCACCCTGATTAACTCTTTAGTATTATCCCAGTTGACCTATTTGCTTATGGTCTTGCCTACGCCTAGCGAACAGTTTTTTAAAATTATATGAGAAAAAAATATTCCATTTTATTTTGAACGGCAAGCCAGACAAAATTAAACAGGCCTATTTATATAATGAATATGAATTCGGAGGACAGAAATGATTAAATATTAAAGCATTAGACCTATCACTAAAAGCTTCAGTCATACAAAAGTTATACTTACATCCAAACTGGTTCACTAGCAAATTAGTAAGATTGTCTCACCCAATGTTCAAGAATGGCCTTTTTCCCTTTATTCAGATTACAACCACTCACTTTCAGTTATTTGAAAAGGAAATCATCTCCCAGATATCACAATTTCTAAAACAAGCCATAGAAAGTTGGTTGCAATTTCAATTTAATCCTCCAGAAACGACAGAACAAATAATGCAACAAATATTGTGGTTAAACTCAAATATACTAATTGACAAAAAAACTAGTTTTTTTTGACAAAATTTAAAAAAAAGGTATAATCTTTGTAAATGATATCATCGGTAGGACTGGTGGAGTTATGTCGCACATGCAGCTAACAAAAACATATGGAAATGTCTGCTCTACCCAAAATTACAACCAAATAATTGCAGCCTTACCGCAAAAATGGAAGAGGAAAGTGGAAGGAGGAGAAAGTAAGGAACTTGGTTAAGGAAAACTGTGATAAATATAAAAGTATATCAGTTTCATTTAAGGACCAAAGGATTGACAGCCGTCCCATATAGATTGCAAAATAGTTGGGTAGAGATTTTTGACGTACCGATCCCATGGCATAGTGTTTATGAACTGATATGCAAAACGACACCGGATTCAAAACTTAGAATCTTTCAATTTAAATTATTATATAAAATTCTTGCTACCAATAGAATGTTATTTATATGGGGGATACAATCTTCCCAGCTCTGCAGATTTTGCTGCGAAGAGACAGAATCATTAGATCATTTGTTTTGGTACTGTCCATTTGTAGCTTGTTTTTGGACACAGGTCCAGGAATGGCTAAAGGATTGCAATATTTACCTGGAGCTAACCCTGCAGATAGCACTACTAGGTGATCTGAAAAGTCATAGTTAATCGATCAATAACATAATAATACTATTAGCAAAAATGTTTATTTTCAATTCACAATATGTAGAAACAATGAGAATAGAAAGGTTCAGAACTTTTGTAAGACATCACAGTACAGTTGAAAAATATATGGCAAATAGAAATCCTATATGGATGGTGTTAAAAAATAGATGGGAGGTGTTGAATGGAATTGAAGGATGGGACTAATAACAACTAACAACAAACAATAACAAGATAACTAATAATGTAGGCACGCTGTGTCCATAATAACTGTATGGGTTGTAGGTTGGGAGCTTTTGTGAAGGAGCACAGTTAGAAAGATATGGCATATAGAAGCAAACCGGATGGACATCATGAAAATGATCGGAGAGGTTGAGAGTAGAAGAAGTTCAGGAGAAAGAACAAAGAAAATGTAATTACTGTAAAATTGACTGTGTCCATAAAATGTAGATAGTGGGTATGGGCTGGAAGTAGAGGCCTAGGCGTTGTTGTTCACTAGTTTACTCCAAGTGGGGAAAGGGTGGCGGGGTTGGAAAGTAATAAAGGGGAATATATATATGTTTTAAAAGGATATGTATGTATGTATGTATGTGTGTGTGTATGTGTGTATATGTGTATGTATGTGTGTATGTGTATATATATACATATATGTATGTATGTGTGTATGTATATATATATATATATATATATATATATATATATATATATATATATATATATATATATATATATATATATATATATATATAAACATGGGGGATTGGAAGTGATGCAGACAATTACATTGATGGAAGTTACAATCTATCTGCAATATTAAGCTGATCTACCCCCTCCAAAAAATAAAAATAAAATAAAAACAGTCACCACTAGCTCAGACACTGTCACTAGCCGGCTACCACCCGGTACTCTACCCTGCACCTTAGAGACCGCTGCCCTATGTACATAGTCATTGAACACTGGTCACTTACATACTGTTTTACCTATGTATATACTGTATTCTAGTCATGGCTCATCCTATATAACTACTGCTATACACACCTTTTCTATTCACATACTGTCCATACTGTCTATACACACTATTTACATACATATTATTTATATTCTCAGGTCCGAAAGCTAATTTAATGCAATTCTATCCATTTTGCTAAGGGGTTTATACTGTGTATTTATATACTGGATTCTTGACATGGCTCACTCTAATATATCTACTGCTGTACATATCATTCATAGTATATGTTGTGTAAATTCATCCGGTGTAGATACGTATAGATTGCATTTGGATTACTGTTACAGTGCTATTTGGGTTGTTAATTGGATTACTGTTACAGTGCTATTTGGGTTGTTAATTGGATTCTTTCCGACATTTCTTGTTGTTCTTTCAGTTTTTTGTTTTTTTTAATTGATTATTTGTGTACCTGTTTGACATTTCACTGCAGTGTTAGGAGCTTATAAAATAAGCATTTCGCTGCACTATAACATCTGCTAAACTGTGTACGCGACCAATAAACTTTGATTTGGATCTGAGGGCTTGAGGTATTGACTTGTCGTCCTATCACGATCCTCCTCTCCCTTTGTCTCTCTATTATTTATTTGATTCTGAGGCCCTGTTCCAGGAAGTAAGTGTGTGTTTTATGCTTCCAGTTGTGATATTCTTTGGTTGTTGTTGTGTGACTGTGTGTGCGTGCGTGCAAACGAGAAAGCGAGCTAGTGAATTCTCAACACTTCATGCCTTAGCACACTTAACACAACAACAGATGGCTGTGTGTCATCAGAGCATTCATTCAGGCTGCACATACAGTATGCATGGGGAAGTCACAGCAGAGAGAGGCTGTTTACTCCACGACAAGCTGTCCCTAGGGGTAGATGAAGGAAGATGTAGGCCTCTTTTCAGCACTGGGTTTATCATGGAGGCCTATGGCCAGAGCTGCCTGGCTGCTGGGACATTAAATCATCTTTATTGATTAGCAACGTTGCCATGCATGGGCTTTCAATTAAGGTTGTTTACCCAATACCCATCATCATGCCAAGTTCAATCGAGTACAGGCTTAACTGAATGAACAACAAAGATGAAATATGACATTTTATTAAATCGTTTGGGGAATGGCCTCGTCCCCAAGGGAAGATCCTCGGAGCCAGATGATGTGATGGCAGGTAGCCCTATGCAGGGCTGCTGGTATCGAAACCCCCCCACTGGGGGAAAAGAGTTCCAATGACGGGCCTTAAGGTTATTATAGCTGGTGGTGGTGGGGAGGTGGATGGTTGTCAAAAACTGTTGCTGAAAAACAGCAAGTGAGAGAACGAGGGTAAGTTGACATATGAATACATCTCAAGATGTACATAAAAAATTGTGTATTATTAGCTAGCTTGCTACAGAAACTTAGTGTGCAGGCTAACTCAAATGAGCTCCTAAGATAATGTTTGCTACTGTAGTTAGCTAACTTTACATACTGTTTAACTAGCTAAGTGAATTAAATATCACCAGCTCGCTAACTTCATATTATCTAGTTAGCTAGCTATCTTGATGTATTTATCATTGTAACTAAATGCATTTGTAGCTAGGTAGGTCGCTAGCTAACAACCATGGAAGATGGTGAAAGGATTAGCTAGCAGTTCCAGCTGTCAGAGAAGGGAGAGTAGGCTACTCTGGATAGAGCAGGTACCTTTGTGGGAGGGCATTATGAAAATATTCTCCAGTTCCAGTCCCTAGTGAGAAAAACTGAGGACAGAGAGATATAGCAACATAATATTCAGTGCTGTCCACTTTTAGTATAATGCAGCCTGTTTCTTTGTGATGTTTTCTGTCCTCAGATAGAGAGCCGTGAAACCCTGTCTGCAGATGAAGAGGTCCCATTGAATGTCCCAAGAAAATAAGGGTACATCCTTGTATACCATGGATTATATGTGTACCTATGTTGGCAAATTTTGTGAACAAAAATACAGTTTAAAAG
This sequence comes from Coregonus clupeaformis, assembly GCF_020615455.1. Classification (NCBI taxonomy): domain Eukaryota; kingdom Metazoa; phylum Chordata; class Actinopteri; order Salmoniformes; family Salmonidae; genus Coregonus; species Coregonus clupeaformis. Next base: position 31,880,640 of record NC_059209.1, on the reverse strand, counting down.
TCACACAATGTATAAACCTATTACAACTGGAGCAGGCCACCCCTGCTTTGTGTGCAGGCTTCTGTTCCAGCCCAGCACTAACACACCTGATTCAATGTATCAAACCTAATTAGTTAATAATCAAGTGTGCTACAGTGCCTTGCAAAAGTATTCATCCCCCTTGGCATTTTTCCTATATTGTTGCATTACAACCTGTAATTTAAATGGATTTTTATTTTGTCATGAGCACTCTCTCTCCCTGGTAGCAACATTAATTGCATTCAATTATCTTCCACTCTGCTCACCTCCCTCTCTCTACTCAGCCTAACTAGCTCCACCTGCCCTGCTCTGCTCTTGTTACCTGGCCAGCTGCACTGCATTTCCCACTCACCATCCTCACCTTGCCTCACTCTGTTCTAATTACTCTGCCAGCTGAACTGCATTTCCCCACTACCTCTCCCAGTATATCAAGCCCTGGTTTTCAGCCAAGCCCTGTCAGATCGTCTTCAAACCCGGACCAGTAACCTGCCTGTCTGCGCTCTGACTCCTGTTTGTGATACCGATCCTTTCTTGACTGCCTCCTTGTTCTACTGCCCCGTCTATCCCAACCTGCCTTCTGGACCTCGACTACTCTCCGATCTTCAGCCCCTCCGGTAACTCGTTTCTGCCTTCTGTCTCTCACCACGATATTTGCCCAGCCCTGATCTGTACTTCTGCCTGCCATTCATATTGCTGTTGTGTGTGTGTGTTCCCCCAGGTCTCCGACCACCAGATGAGCGTGCCCAGACGTTTCACCACCCTCAGCCCGATACGCCGCTCCATCACTGGGGAACACACACACTAAGCACTTGGACTGGACACCCCCGGACATTTGGTGACCCCCGGAGCACAGGTACCCACAGGAGGACCCTGAAAGACCCCTGACACCCCTGGGACTCCTCTTCCCGCCTGTAACCTTGAATAAAGAACTCTGAATTTGAACTTGCGCTCTTGGGTCCTCTTCTGTTCGTGACAGAACGATCTGACCATCATGGACCCAGCGCACTCCCTGACCACGATGGAGGAAGAGCCAGAGAGGACTGCCCTACAGCGACTGGAACGCTCTGAGGGAGACATAAATCGGATGGCTGGCGACATCGCTTCCCTTCTCCAGCTATTCAACCAGCAGCAACAACAGTTCCAACTGCAGCAACAACAGCTAGCCCAAGCCCTGCAACTACTCTCAAGCCCGGCTACTCCACCTGCACCCCCCCTGGTCCTTTTGTTCCTGTACCACCGATACTCCTTCATCCCTCCGCTGGAGGTCCCAATGCTGCAGGCCCGGCAGTGCTGCCACCAGATCCCCACGCTCCTGAACCAAGGATTGGGAACCCGGAGCGTTTTGATGGCAACCAGAAGCAAGTAAGACCATTCTTGAGCAGCTGCCGAATCCAGTTTGCACTACAGCCCAGGACTTTCTCAACAGAGGGAGCCAAGGTGGGGTATGTCATCACACATCTCACCGGTCGAGCTCGGTTGTGGGGAACGGCGGAATTCGATCGGCAAACCCCAGCCTGTGCCTCCTTCAGTGCCTTTGAGGAGGAGATGTTAAAGGTCTTTGACCTAGGCTCGCCAACAGCCGAAGCGTCACAAGCTCTGCTCACCATCCGTCAGGGCAATCGGACAGTGGCAGACTTCTCCATTGACTTTCGTACCCTGGCCAGTCACAGCTCGTTTAACCCAGAGGCACTGGTGCAAGCCTTCCTCCATAGCCTGGCGGACTATATCAAGGACGAGCTTGTTTCCCATGACCCGCCCTCAACGCTTGATGCCGCCATTGACCTTGCCGTTCGCATTGACCGCCGTATACAGACCCGGAGGAGGGAGAAGGGCCGTCTCAGTCAACCTGCCATCCGTACTCGGGTCGATACCGCTTCTGTCCAGCCCCTGCCTGTCAAGTCCCATAGCCAACTCAATCAGCCTGAGCCCATGGAGATTGGCCGTGCCTCTCTGACTCCCGAGGAGCGTCGGCGCCGTCTAAGCTCCAACCTTTGCCTCTACTGTGGTGGCGAGAATCACCGTGTCGCTACTTGTCCGGCAAAAGCCGCAGCTCACCAGGTGTAGGGGAGATCCGGGTGAGCTCAACAAGCCTTCAGTCTCCCTCCATCCGAAAGACCCTGCTTCATCTCCGCCTTCAGCTTTCTGACAAGACTCATACATTGGCCGCCCTTGTGGATTCCGGAGCCGAAGCAAACATCATGGACCCTGAGCTTGCACAGCAACTGGGCGTGAACCATCATCAACTGACACAACCCATTCCTGCACGAGCCCTGGATGGGCATCATCTTGGCACTGTCACTCATATCTCCGCCCCCTGTGACAATCCTGCTGTCAGGAAACCACCAGGAGTCCATCCAGTTTCACCTCCTACACTCACCTGGCCAACCACTCATTCTTGGATACCCGTGGCTCCGTCAGCACAACCCCCACATCGACTGGGAGACAGGAACCGTCCGTGAGTGGGGAAGGAGTTGTCACCAGACCTGTTTAAGGGGGCCACCCTGCCCGTTCACCGGGAAGGATCTAGCGCTACCTCCGACATATCCAATGTTCCGGCCTGTTACCACAGCCTGAAAGAGGTGTTCAACAAATCCAAGGCGACATCTCTACCCCCCACACAGACCCTATGACTGCGCGATTGATCTCCTGCCTGGCACAGCACCTCCCAAGGGTCGTCTGTATTCACTGTCAGCCCCGGAAAGAAAGGCCATGGAGGACTACATTAATGACTCTCTTGCCTCCGGGATAATTAGACCGTCGTCTTCCCCCGCAGGAGCCGGGATTCTTCTTTGTCGGCAAGAAGGACGGTTCTCTTCGTCCATGCATAGATTACCGGGGTCTGAACGACATCACGGTTAAGAATCGCTACCCACTGCCCTTACTTTCGTCTGCCTTCGAACTGCTGCAGGGAGCCACTGTATTCACTAAGCTGGACCTTCGCAATGCCTACCATCTGGTGCGGATGAGGGAGGGAGACGAATGGAAGACAGCGTTCAACACACCAACCGGCCACTATGAATATCTCGTCATGCCCTTCGGCCTCACCAATGCCCCAGCAGTTTTTCAAGCCCTAGTGAATGATATCCTCAGGGACATGCTAAATACGTTCGTATTTGTGTACCTTGACGATATTTTAATATTCTCAAAGACTCTGTCAGAACACACGCACCACGTCCGGTTGGTCCTGCGCCGCCTGCTGGAGAACTCTCTTTTCGTGAAGGCAGAGAAGTGCGAGTTCCATGCCAAGACCGTTTCATTCCTGGGGTATGTGGTGACCGAGGGCAGCATTCAGATGGATCTCACGAAGGTGTCGGCTGTCACTTCCTGGCCAGTTCCTGAGTCTCGGAAGAAGTTGCAACAGTTCCTGGGCTTTGCCAACTTTTATAGGAGATTCATCAGAAACTATAGCACAGTGGCTGCACCCCTCACGGCGCTAACCAGCACTAAACAACCGTACCAATGGACATCAGCTGCTGATAAGGCCTTCAATATCCTCAAGACATGTTTCACTTCTGCTCCCATCCTCCAGATGCCAGATGCAGCAAGGCAGTTTGTGGTGGAGGTAGATGCTTCGGACGTGGGAGTGGGTGCAGTGCTTTCTCAAAGAGCAGCTGAGGATGGCAAGATGCACCCCTGTGCCTTCTACTCCCGTCGGCTAACCCCTGCCGAATGCAACTACGACATTGGGAACCGCGAGCTGTTGGCTGTCAAGCTCGCCCTTGAAGAATGGCGGCACTGGTTAGAGGGGTCAAAGGAACCATTCGTAGTGTGGACAGACCACAAGAACCTGGAGTATATCCAAACAGCCAGGAGGCTGAACTCCCGTCAACAGCGGTGGTCTCTGTTCTTTACGCGCTTCAATTTCACGCTCTCCTACCGCCCGGGATCTCGCAACATCAAACCTGATGCTCTTTCCCGGATGTTTCAGAAGGACGAGACCACCGCCATGACAGCTCCCATTCTTCCCAGCCACTTGGTCGTAGCGGCCCTCACCTGGGAGATCGAGAAGCAGGTCATGGAGGCTCTTCGGGACCAGCCAGGTCCAAGCACCAGCGCCCCCAACCGTCTGTTTGTTCCAGCAAATCTCAGGTCACCTGTGATTCAGTGGGGGCACGAATCCCGTCTGGCCTGTCATCCCGGCATCACTCGCACCCTTCATCTGGTCCGCCAGCGGTTCTGGTGGCGGGGGATGAGACGGGATGTCCGAGAATTCATCCGAGCTTGTCCCACTTGTAACCGAAACAAGACTCCCAACCAGCCTCCTGCTGGGTTGCTGCAACCCCTACTCATACCCAAGAGGCCCTGGTCCCACGTTTCACTGGACTTTGTTACGGGCCTTCCGCCCTCTGACGGACACACAGTCATCCTTACCATTGTTGACCGCTTTAGTAAGATGACCCACTTCGTGCCCCTTCCCAAACTACCCTCTGCTAAAGAGACCTCCCAGGTGGTCCTGGAACATGTGTTTCGTATCCATGGCCTACCCCAGGATATAGTGTCAGACCGGGGCCCGCAATTCTCAGCAACCTTTTGGAAGGAGTTCTGTCATCTCCTTGGGGCCACCGCCAGCCTATCGTCTGGATTCCACCCGCAGTCAAACGGCCAGACTGAACGCATGAACCAGGAGCTGGAGAAGGCACTGAGGTGTGTGGCTTCCCAAAATCCCCGGGCCTGGGCTCAACACCTGCTCTGGGTGGAATATGCCCATAATTCACTCACCAGTTCCTCCACCGGGCTCTCCCCCTTTCAGTGTGTCTACGGGTATCAACCTCCACTGTTTGCCAGCCAGGAGGCGGATGCCACCTGTCCGTCTGCTCTTGCGTATGCCCGCCGCTGCCGCCGCACTTGGGCCCAGGCTCGCACTGTGCTCCTGAAGTCTGGAACCAGCTACGCCGTCGGTGCCAACCGACGGAGGACCCCAGCACCTACTTACCGGGTTGGTCAGAAGGTCTGGCTGTCTGCCCGGGATCTGCCGCTGCGGGTTGTATCACGAAAGCTGGCCCTCGCTTCATTGGTCCTTTTCCTGTGCAGAAAGTCATCAGTCCAACGGCGGTCCGACTTCAGTTGCCCGCTTCCATGCGGGTCCACCCCACCTTCCACGTCTCCAAGGTCAAGCCGGTCCATGAAAGTCCCCTGGTCCCTGCAGCTCCGGCGCCACCTCCTCCGCGCCTCGTAGATGGCGGTCCTGTCTTCACCGTCCGGCGGCTGCTCCGCTCTAGGCGAAGGGGTAGGGGTCTCCAGTACCTCGTTGATTGGGAGGGATATGGTCCAGAGGAGAGGACCTGGATCCCGGCCAGGAGGATAGTGGACCGGACCCTTATCACTGACTTCCACCGACTACATCCTGATCAGCCTGCAATCCGTAGGGGCCGTCCAAGAGGGGTTCCTAGCCGTCCGGCCCGCCCTGCTCCTGTCTCAGTGCCTGTCCTGTCTCCCGACCGTGACCCTCCAGCTCCTTCTGAGGATGAGGAGATTCACTCGGACCGCTCGGAGGAGTTCTGACCCGCCGCCTGCTCCCCTCCACCCTCCCGGCATGATGTTGTTCTTGGGACTTCTGGGGCCGTCCCTTGGAGGGGGGGTCCTGTCATGAGCACTCTCTCTCCCTGGTAGCAACATTAATTGCATTCAATTATCTTCCACTCTGCTCACCTCCCTCTCTCTACTCAGCCTAACTAGCTCCACCTGCCCTGCTCTGCTCTTGTTACCTGGCCAGCTGCACTGCATTTCCCACTCACCATCCTCACCTTGCCTCACTCTGTTCTAATTACTCTGCCAGCTGAACTGCATTTCCCCACTACCTCTCCCAGTATATCAAGCCCTGGTTTTCAGCCAAGCCCTGTCAGATCGTCTTCAAACCCGGACCAGTAACCTGCCTGTCTGCGCTCTGACTCCTGTTTGTGATACCGATCCTTTCTTGACTGCCTCCTTGTTCTACTGCCCCGTCTATCCCAACCTGCCTTCTGGACCTCGACTACTCTCCGATCTTCAGCCCCTCCGGTAACTCGTTTCTGCCTTCTGTCTCTCACCACGATATTTGCCCAGCCCTGATCTGTACTTCTGCCTGCCATTCATATTGCTGTTGTGTGTGTGTGTTCCCCCAGGTCTCCGACCACCAGATGAGCGTGCCCAGACGTTTCACCACCCTCAGCCCGATACGCCGCTCCATCACTGGGGAACACACACACTAAGCACTTGGACTGGACACCCCCGGACATTTGGTGACCCCCGGAGCACAGGTACCCACAGGAGGACCCTGAAAGACCCCTGACACCCCTGGGACTCCTCTTCCCGCCTGTAACCTTGAATAAAGAACTCTGAATTTGAACTTGCGCTCTTGGGTCCTCTTCTGTTCGTGACATATTTGGATTTCATGTAATGGACATACACAAAATAGTCAAAATTGGTGAAGTGAAATTAAAAAAATAACTTGTTTCAAGAAAATCAAAAAAATACATGACGGAAAAGTGGTGCGTGCATATGTAGTCACCCCCTTTGCTATGAAGCCCCTAAATAAGATCTGGTGCAACCAATTACCTTCAGAAGTCACATAAGTAGTTAAATAAAGTCCACCTGTGTGCAATCTAAGTGTCACATGATCTGTCACATGATCTCAGTATATATACACCTGTTCTGAAAGGCCCCAGAGTCTGCAACACCATTAAGCAAGGGGCACCACCAAGCAAGCGGCACCATGAAGACCAAGGAGCTCTCCAAACAGGTCAGGGACAAAGTTGTGGAGAAGTACAAATCAGGGTTGGGTTATAAAAAAATATCCGACACTTTGAACATCCCACGGAGCACCATTAAATCCATTATTAAAAAATGGAAAGAATATGGCACCACAACAAACCTGCCAAGAGAGGGCTGCCCACCAAAACTCACAGACCAGGCAAGGAGGGCATTAATCAGAGAGGCAACAAAGAGACCAAAGATAACCCTGAAGGAGCTGCAAAGCTCAACAGCAGAGATTGGAGTATCTGTCTATAGGACCACTTTAAGCCATACACTCCACAGAGCTCGGCTTTACGGAAGAGTGGCCAGAAAAAAGCCATGGCTTGAAGAAAAAAATAAGCAAACAGGTTTGGTGTTCACCAAAAGGCATGTGGGAGACTCCCCAAACATATGGAAGAAGGTACTCTGGTCAGATGAGACTAAAATTGAGCTTTTTGGCCATCAAGGAAAATGCTATGTCTGGCGCAAACCCAACACCTCTCATCACCCCGAGAACACCATCCCCACAGTGAAGCATGGTGTTGGCAGCATCATGCTGTGGGGATGTTTTTCATCAGCAGGGACTGGGAAACTGGTCAGAATTTAAGGAATGATGGATGGCGCTAAATACAGGGAAATTCTTGAGGGAAACCTGTTTCAGTCTTCCAGAGATTTGAGACTGGGACGGAGGTTCACCTTACAGCAGGACAATGACCCTAAGCATACTGCTAAAGCAACACTCGAGTGGTTTAAGGGGAAACATTTAAATTTCTTGGAATGGCTTAGTCAAAGCCCAGACCTCAATCCAATTGAGAATCTGTGGTATGACTTAAAGATTGCTGTACACCAGCGGAACCCATCCAACTTGAAGGAGCTGGAGCAGATCTGCCTTGAAGAATGGGCAAAAATCCCAGTGGCTAGATGTGCCAAGCTTATAGAGACATACCCCAAGAGACTTGCAGCTGTAATTGCTGCAAAAGGTGGCTCTACAAAGTATTGACTTTGGGGGGAGGGTGAATAGTTATGCACGCTCCAGTTTTCACAATAAAAAATATTTTGCATCTTCAAAGTGGTAGGCATATTGTGTAAATCAAATGATACAAACCCCCGCAAAATCCATTTTAATTCCAGGTTGTAAGGCAACAAAATAGGAAAAATGCCAAGGGGGGTGAATACTTTCGCAAGCCACTGTATTGCTGGGCTGGAATGGAAGTCTGCTTACCCAGTAGATCAGGGATCAGTGGAGCGAGGTTGGCCACCTCTGGTATTTACTTTTTTTTTGTTCTCCTGAAATGATGCTTTAGTAGTAATAGCCTACTTGTTACTAAAATGTTTAACCTTTACATATGAGTTAACTTACTTGTACACTTTGAAATGACATGAAATAGGGTTGATTCTTTGTGTTTAAACTTGTTTTAATTGTTAACTTAACTATTATTCAAGATGAACTAGTGTCGATGTTGATTAATCACAGATCACAATCCTGCAATAAAGAGGGGAAGGGAATCTGTCTCTAATTTGTCTGTGTTTCTGTGTTGTATTCTCAATTGAACATTATCCTTTTGTTCAGTCATAAGCTGTCTAATTCGTTTTATTTGATTGTCACTATTTTTTCAGGATATCAGCCATGTGAACCCATTTTGCAGCTGATAATGGCATGCAACGCCAATGCAGCCATAGGCCTACAGCAGTGGTTCCCAACTCCAGTCCTCCAGTACCCCCAACAGCAAAATAAATTGTTGTAGCCCCGGACAAACATACCTGATTCAACTCATTGAGGGCCTGATGATTAGTTAAGAAGTTGAATCAGGTGTGTTTGTCCGGGGCTACAATAAACTGTACTGTTGGGGGTACTCTAGGACCGGAGTTGGGAACCACTGGCCTACAGTATGATGGCATTAGCCTTATGGGCATTTGCAATGCACCCCTGGACATTGTGCATCTGAAGCAGAGAATAGCTTAACTCACACATTGTTTACATTGTTCAGCTATATGTTCTCAATTTATAAACGATACCCGTAGACAATGTATGAGGCTAATCATTATACTCGATTTTGTACATGCCATGTGCTGACATTAAATTGTTTAGTGCAAATCCAACCCTTGTAATCTAGGTGGTGAAATGTCTGGAAGCAGGAGATGATGGGGTCCTTAGCTTAAAACATACAACTACTACTACCAAGTTCAATGCCAGATACTTTTTTTCCCAGATGGTCTGAGTGGCACTTGGAGGTGCTACTGTGATAATGAAGATGGTTTGCTTAAAACTACCACAACAATTACATTGTCTATGCTAAATGTGTTTAAATTGTAAAAGAAAGACAATAGTGGGCTATAATAAATAATTTTTATTCAATGGGGCTAGGCAAAGCAGAGATGACAAAATACTTTTTATTTCACCCATACTACAATATAGCCTATTATTAAAGTACAGTATGTTTACAATATCAACAATAGTATTTTACACGTTCCAAATTACATTATATATATATTCATACAGTTTAAGGGGGCACTTTTGTCATGATGACAAGGTGACGGTGCTCTCTACGTAAATGGCACAACAATATCTAAAGCACAGCATATGACAACCATATCTGGAAAAGGACGAAGTAGAAGTAGAAACTGATGCTGCTGCAGCATTGCTCATCTTCACAGTGGGAATCCAGTCAACATGGGTGTCTTGATATAGGTCAGCTGGTGAACCTACAGTACATAAACAAATGAGAAGCACACCTGATGTTAGAATATCACTTCTTCAGGTCTCCTATACCATCAGGGCTCTTAAGTGTTTGGTTGTGTTTTAATCCATTCAGGTGTTTTAGTGTCATATAAAGATTAAATCTATTGTTGGGCTGGAACAACCATTAGTCAACACATCAAGTTGTCCTACCCCATTGAGGCCTTTGTCCTATGCTGTAATGTCCATACATTTTCCCTTCTCTTATGAATAAAGTTATCAAATTATCATTGGGTTGGAATTTTTTTTTGACAATAATGTCCTCCAGGCTATATGGACGTCATATTGTACAATTTGCATCTCCCCTTTTCATGGTCATTGCTAGAAGGAATCCAGCTTTTGTCAAATTAACTTAATATTTGACATTTCATAGCAGATTAGGAGAATTTACGCAGCAGGTTAGGAGAATTAGGTTAAGATTAGGAAAAAAGTTAGTGTTAGCTTAAATACAAAAATAAAAACGTTTTACGTTAATTTGACAAATGCTGGATCCCTTTTAGCCAGGACCCCTTTTCCTAGATTACATGGTTGCTTTCAAGACGAGGTCGTTTTTATAGATTTGTTGTCATTGTCTGTAGAATAGGCCTAGACTACCATCGTATAAAAAAATATTCTGCTAATGTCTCCAGTCATATAAAGTGTAGTAGAATTGCATGAAATGTTTATCGAAGGCCATATTTTTCCTGTGCAAAGGAAAGAAACGTCTCTGATATAGCCTATAAACCTATGCCACTACACGCTTATTAATAGCCTAAATGATCACTATCCAATCTACTCATCACATTAGGGATAGTAGGCTTACATTAGTCAGCAAATGCTATGTTAGAGGCATACAATAATTTGTTATAAAGGGGAATTTTTATGGTGAAGAAATTGCTTCCCAAAATTTGAAACTCACGCAACACTTGCTAAAATAGCTAGACTACAAGCTATCGAGCTAGCTAATTTAGGCTAATTTAGTGTTGTTGTTAACGCCTGGTTAGCATAACCGCGAAACTAAACTCGAAATCGATCAGACTTGACTTACCAGTGATGAAATGATCATAGCAAACCCTGTATTGACAGCTGCCTGGGTTCAGGTCTTGACGGGCAAAATGTTTATTCGCTTTTCTGACAGTTTTTGAGTCTTATCTCATTGGTGTCACCAATGGTGTTTCATTATTGCGGGGAATCTGTAAACATATTTCCCCCCCGTTGTATTTCCTGCCTTGTTAGAGCAGCCAAATACACCACAGAAAATGACTGTGGTGATGTATCAACTAGTTTTAGGCACTGTTATCATGCAGCTTGGGGTAGCCAATCGGCTGTTGTTGTCAGAAGAATTAATGCGGTGGTCTTCCAACATGGCCGCCAGGAGGCGTCCTACGTCAACTGCAAGCCCTCTATAGGTTAAACAGCAAGCGTCAGGAATGTGCATTATTGTGCGGTGCTTATAGGTTATGAGGTAAATAGGAAAGAGGAGAAGAAACAAGACGCTATGCTGACGATGATCCGTTTGTATTCAGTCCAACTATGTCCGTAAGTGTTATTTTATAGGAACTGGCTCTGAGTTAATAACTTGTCTGTATTAGAAATGCATAAGGAGTAGGCCTACAGTATGACCATAGAAGTAGAATGGAGTCAATATATTTGACTGAACCTTGTGTATTTCCTGTGAAGCCAGTTCTGATGAGCATCTCTCATTGGTTTGCCCTCCCCTTTGGTCCTGTGCCAAAAGGACATGATTGACAGAACAGAGCTATATTAGCCAGGCCTGTGTGAGTGTGGCTCAGTAGAGGTGGTAGCATGTAGGCTACGTAGGCTATGCTGTAGGCTGGCCTTAATGGTTATTTCTTTTCACCCCTAGGCATGGCCTAGTCTAACCCAGGAGTACACTATTTCAACGGGGGATCGAAGATGGAGAGATGTTTGTGTGGAAGAGAGAAGAAAGCAAAGAAGGCTATTTAGATTATGTTTGCTACATGGAGCTGGCTGGCTTCACTCTGTTGTCAGTTCAATTAGTTCTGGACTGATAGGGCTTTACGTTTCTGTCTGTCAGAATAGGTCAGACGGAAAAGACAGACAGCCTCCTCCCCTCCTCAAACCTCTGCTTATTGAATTCACAGTATTCTCATAAAACAGACGGGCTGAGAGATTCAGGGAGGGAGATACACAGGGAATTCTAACAGAGAGGGTGAAATGAGACGGTAGGGGGAGAGAGGGAGGATTACTGACAGAAAGGATGAAATTATGATGTGGGGGAAGAGAGGGAGAGGGAGAAATAGAGAGAAGGGGGGATACTGACAGAAAGAGGGTGAAATAAGAGGTTGGAGGACACGGATGAGTACAGAGAGAGAGGGGGCATGCTGACAGATAGAGAGGTGGAGGAAGCAGAAAGAGAGGGGTTAGTTGAATGGTGTGATGGATGGAGGAGAACAGAAAGGGGTGGACAGCTCTCTTCATGGACATCATTTGCTGGGAGGGAGAAGCAACATACAGCTCAGAGAGAGAAATTATATATATATATAAATATATATATGTATTTCTGTTTCTGTATTTTTGATTTTTGACTTTGTTTTGTTTTACCCCATATGTAACTCTGTGTTGTTGTTGTTTTTTTTTTTTTTTATCGCACTGCTTTGCTTTATCTTGGCCAGGTCGCAGTTGTAAATGAGAACTTGTTCTCAACTGGTTTACCTGGTTAAATAAAGGTGAAATAAAAATAAAATAAAAAAAGAGAGAGAAAGAGGTCAGCAACCATACAAAGACTGGCTTCACTACCTGCTGTATAGCCTATGTTCCACAACAACATAACAGTAAGATGCAGTGGTTTGAGGGGTGAATGATACCGACAGCCCTTTAGAGTTTGTTATTAGGTGGTGGCCAAGCTTGAAATGAACGTCTAGAACAATGACACTACAGGTTGCTCTGAGTGGAGCTCACTGCTACAGATTACATGGGAAGGTTACATCATAATCTAGGCTATTTATCTGACTGAAAAGTATGTGTGTGTGCTTCCTTGTAAACCATGTCTTAAACACTTATACGCCAATGATGAGTGTGCAAGCAGTAGTGTCTGTGCGTTTGTGCTTTTCTGACATTCTCTAGCCTCGTGAAACCAGCCTGAGGTCACGATAGTTTACACCGTGAGTTCAAATATGAACACAGACAGCGGTCAGTCTGCTTGACCAAGCTAATCATTCTCTAGTCATGAAACTGACCTACCTCTAAAACCAATGTCTTATTTTCCCTGCTTTTCATTGTTGTCCTGATCACATCACTGTTACAATTGATGCAAAAGAGTCTGGAGGATTTCCATCAAAAACTCATCCTGTCAGGGCAAAGCGGTAACCATGGCAACTGCCCCTTGTAGCATCTTTTTCCAGGGAGGTTATTGAGGGGAAGGTGTGGGTAGGGTAGGGTACTAGGGAGTAGGGTAGGGTACACTATACTACACTACACTAGCTGGCAGGCTGGGCGGGTGAGGTGGGGCGGCACCCGTATCTCTTCTCCTTATCAGATCACTGTCTTCATAAAGCTGTCCATTGCCATGCAGAGGGTTTAGACAGGACAGGACTACAGCTAAGCACACAGCTAAGGCAGGAGAAAGGTCCTGGTCAAGGTTTCTGAATGTTCTTTTTTTTAAATAAACATTTGGTGACAATTTTTGTGTCTTTAAAATTCTAGATTTGGAGTGCTGCCTGGATGGATGGATAGATGTTAATAATAAAAATTATAATAATTGGGAACTCAGTTGGGGTCTCAAATAACTGTTAGGAGTTAGAATAGTAGGATATACAAGGTGCAATTTTGAAATGTTGTTTTGCTATCTAAACTTTGTAGTAATCATGGCCGAGTACCGACCGGGCACGCAGGGCACTTGCCCAGGAAAGAATGGTGCTGGAATGGATAGCTGCCGTTATACTGGCTTCTGACCAATTCTGATATTTTGTGTTTTTTTACACCGATCTTAGCTTTTTTTGTAGATAATGTTTCCGCCATCGTTTCCTATGGCCGAACATTTGGATGAAGATTTCTACTTCGAGTCGGCGGCGCAGGACATACTGCTCAACCCGGACCAGGCCCTAATCTCAGAGACTTGAAAGAGACAGTGCAAGAGAGGCCGTCGTGCCCTCAGCTGCCATTCCTACTGCCACAGCAACCCCTCATCCATCCGTTCCCCTCCTCCCTCCTCCCCTCTGCTCCTCCCTCCTCCCCCTGGTCTCATCGCAGCCTGGCAGATGAATCGCTCAGACAGGTGAGATGGCTCATCAATATTCATGAGGAGGGATTTCATCTGACTGTACGTGGCCCCTCCCCCTCTCCTCTCTTCTCCGCTGCGCTGCGTTCGTCCTTCATGGTGAGCAGCACTGTGTCCTCCCTCCCATCCTGCAGGTTAATCTGGGCCTTTAGCTGTGTGTGTGTGATGGGTGACTGTGTGCCCCCCTGGTGAGTGAGGGTGAGGTAGGCCTGTCATAGGGTCCCGCTGAGAGAATGAGCCCCTCACACCCCCTCCCCCACTCACCAGGTTGGTTAAATCAAAAACATGAAGTGCCTGCGGCACTCCAGGACCAGGGTTGACTACCCCATGGGCTAAGGTATATAGGCTATTCACTAAAGGTAGGCATACCGAGTGGCGCAGTGGTCTAAGGCACTGCATCGCAGTGCTAGCTGTGCCACTAGAGATCCTGGTTCGAATCCAGGCTCTGTCGTAGCCGGCCGCGACCGGGAGACCCATGGGGCAGTGCACAATTGGTCCAGGGTAGGGGAGGGAATGGCCGGCAGGGATGTAGCTCAGTTGGTAGAGCATGGCGTTTGCAACGCCAGGGTTGTGGGTTCGATTCCCACGGGGGGCCAGTATGAAAAAAAATAATAATAATAATAATAAAAAAAGAATAATGTATGCACTCACTAACTGTAAGTCGCTCTGGATAAGAGCGTCTGCTAAATGACTAAAATGTAAATGTAAAATACTCAGTGTGTAGCCTGCCTGCATGCTTTGTTGAGACTGATAGCTCCGCTCTGAGGTGGTTGTGATCTGGGACGGCTGACAGAAATACTGTGGGGGATTTTTCATGTTATTGTCTCAGAATGCTCCTTTCTTAAAACTGGCGTAGATCCATTTGTCATGTGATGATGGGTTCACTCTCTTCTCCGGTGAAGCACAATAACATGTAACGGTGTGTGACTAGTCTATACCTCTGTGAGCCTGTTTGGGTAGTCTTGTTGTGCATTATTATATTATTATATTATAATATATTAAAGCCTGTATTATGTATTATTAGAAGCAGTATTTGCCTGACAACAAGGTCAATGTTCATAAGCGACGACCTTATTAAATCTAACCAGACCACTGTCTCATTACTTCCAACATAGAAGAAACATTGGTTGTTACCGTAGCTTTCATTATAGTATTTAGGATGATCTGTTTTGATTGTGGGTTCTGTTGCAGCTGTAATTGGATGGAGTGTATAATAAAATATGTTTATAAGTTTATCTTACCCTGAAACAGACAGTGGAGAGGGGAGAGAGGTTTACCCTTCACAGACGGACGGACGGAACTCCCTTGTGTGCGTGTGTCTGTGTTTGCGTGCGTGTGTCTGTGTGTGTGTGCGTGTGTTTGCGTGTGTGTGTCTGTGTTTGCGTGTGTGTGCGTGTGTTTGCGTGTGTGTGTCTGTGTTTGCTTGTGTGTGCGTGTGTTTGCGTGTGTGTGTCTGTGTTTGCGTGTGTGTGCGTGTGTTTGCGTGTGTGTGTCTGTGTTTGCGTGTGTGTGCGTGTGTTTGCGTGTGTGTGTCTGTGTTTGCGTGTGTGTGCGTGTGTTTGCGTGTGTGTGTCTGTGTTTGCGTGTGTGCACGGGTTTGAGTGTGGTGGAGGAATGGGCTTGTTTCATAAATATATATGTACATATTTATTATTCAAATCCAAGGATAAAAGCCATGGTGGAAGGATTTAGTCATGCCTGCAATGCAAGGCAAGACGAGGGAAGCCTAGAGCGGCAGATAGCCTAGCGGTTAAGAGCATTGGGCCGGTAACCGAATCTCAGAGCCAACTAGGTGAAAGATCAGTCTATGTGCCCAAGAGCAAGGCACTTAACCCTAATTGCTCCTGTAAGTCACTCTGGATAAGAGTGTCTGCTAAATGAGTAAAATGTCAAATGTACATGTAAGCCATGTTAGAGGAAGAGAGAGAGGGAGGGAGGGAGTTGGTGAAAGAGAGAGAGGGAAGTAAATCTGTTAGAGAAAGAGGGGGTGATTGCTTCTCTTTATGCTTATTAGCTAAGCGCTAGCTAAATAGAATGCTTGTACGGACTGTAGTAAAGTTCAACCATATACACTGCTCAAAAAAATAAAGGGAACACTTAAACAACACAATGTAACTCCAAGTCAATCACACTTCTGTGAAATCAAACTGGCCACTTAGGAAGCAACACTGATTGACAATAAATGTCACATGCTGTTGTGCAAATGGAATAGACAACAGGTGGAAATTATAGGCAATTAGCAAGACACCCCCCAATAAAGGACTAGTTTTGCAGGTGGTGACCACAGACCACTTCTCAGTTCCTATGCTTCCTGGCTGATGTTTTGGTCACTTTTGAATGCTGGCGGTGCTTTCACTCTAGTGGTAGCATGAGACGGAGTCTACAACCCACACAAGTGGCTCAGGTAGTGCAGCTCATCCAGGATGGCACATCAATGCGAGCTGTGGCAAGAAGGTTTGCTGTGTCTGTCAGCCTAGTGTCCAGAGCATGGAGGCGCTACCAGGAGACAGGCCAGTACATCAGGAGACGTGGAGGAGGCCGTAGCAGGGCAACAACCCAGCAGCAGGACTGCTACCTCCGCCTTTGTGCAAGGAGGAGCAGGAGGAGCACTGCCAGAGCCCTGCAAAATGACCTCCAGCAGGCCACAAATGTGCATGTGTCTGCTCAAACGATCAGAAACAGACTCCATGAGGGTGGTATGAGGGCCCGACGTCCACAGGTGGGGGTTGTGCTTACAGCCCAACACCGTGCAGGATGTTTGGCATTTGCCAGAGAACACCAAGATTGGAAAAATCGCCACTGGCGCCCTGTGCTCTTCACAGATGAAAGCAGGTTCACACTGAGCACGTGACAGACGTGACAGAGTCTGGAGACGCCATGGAGAACGTTCTGCTGCCTGCAACGTCCTCCAGCATGACCGGTTTGGCGGTGGGTCAGTCATGGTGTGGGGTGGCATTTCTTTGGGGGGCCGCACAGCCCTCCATGTGCTCGCCAGAGGTAGCCTGACTGCCATTAGGTACCGAGATGAGATCCTCAGACCCCTTGTGAGACCATATGCTGGTGCGGTTGGGTTCCTCCTAATGCAAGACAATGCTAGACCTCATGTGGCTGGAGTGTGTCAGCAGTTCCTGCAAGAGGAAGGCATTGATGCTATGGACTGGCCCGCCCGTTCCCCAGACCTGAATCCAATTGAGCACATCTGGGACATCATGTCTCGCTCCATCCACCAACGCCACGTTGCACCACAGACTGTCCAGGAGTTGGCGGATGCTTTAGTCCAGGTCTGGGAGGAGATCCCTCAGGAGACCATCCGCCACCTCATCAGGAGTATGCCCAGGCGTTGTAGGGAGGTCATACAGGCACGTGGAGGCCACACACACTACTGAGCCTAATTTTGACTTGTTTTAAGGACATTACATCAAAGTTGGATCAGCCTGTAGTGTGGTTTTCCACTTTAATTTTGAGGGTGACTCCAAATCCAGACCTCCATGGGTTGATAAATTTGATTTCCATTGATAATTTTTGTGTGATTTTGTTGTCAGCACATTCAACTATGTAAAGAAAAAAGTATTTAATAAGATTATTTCATTCATTCAGATCTAGGATGTGATATTTTAGTGTTCCCTTTATTTTTTTGAGCAGTGTATTTATCCTCCACCGCACACACCCAATGCAAATGTGGATAAGACCTGTTTATAATTAGCTTACTACCTGTTTTAATGTATTTGTTGGTATTGCCTAGAGATGCAGGCTTATGTTTGAATTGTATGTCCTGGCGGTTTTTCAATGAAGCTGCTCTAAGCTGAATGATAAAGACATGCATGTAAACAAATAGAACGATTATACAATCTCTTTTCTCATAGGCTGAACCAATTGATAGGCCTAGCTACTATATAGGCTACCATGCAGTGGGTCTATATAGCTTAGTAACTACTGTAGCATAGCTGCCTTTACACTAGTCATTAGTCTAGACTATAGCTAAGAACTAAAGAGAGGTAGGCTATTTAGCCTGATTACTGTGGGTGTATCTCAATAGCTTAAAGGGCTTTCCTCTCCTCGTCTCGTTCCTTTCCTCGTCTCCTCGTCTCCTTCCTTTCCTCGTCTCCTTTTCTTCATCTGCACTGATGTGATGGAAAATGTGACGGGTGAAATACAGTGGGGAAAAAAGTATTTAGTCAGCCACCAATTGTGCAAGTTCTCCCACTTAAAAAGATGAGAGAGGCTTTTAATTTTCATCATAGGTACACGTCAACTATGACAGACAAAATGATTTTAAAAAATTCCTGAAAATCACATTGTAGGATTTTTTATGAATTTATTTGCAAATTATGGTGGAAAATAAGTATTTGGTCAATAACAAAAGTTTCTCAATACGTTGTTATATACCCTTTGTTAGCAATGACACAGGTCAAACGTTTTCTGTAAGTCTTCACAAGGTTTTCACACACTGTTGCTGGTATTTTGGCCCATTCCTCCATGCAGATCTCCTCTAGAGCAGTGATGTTTTGGGGCTGTCACTGGGCAACACGGACTTTCAACTCCCTCCAAAGATTTTCTATGGGGTTGAGATCTGGAGACTGGCTAGGCCACTCCAGGACCTTGAAATGCTTTTTACGAAGCCACTCCTTCGTTGCCCGGGTGGTGTGTTTGGGATCATTGTCATGCTGAAAGACCCAGCCACGTTTCATCTTCAATGCCCTTGCTGATGGAAGGAGGTTTTCACTCAAAATCTCACGATACATGGCCCCATTCATTCTTTCCTTTACACGGATCAGTCGTCCTGGTCCCTTTGCAGAAAAACAGCCCCAAAGCATGATGTTTCCACCCCCATGCTTCACAGTAGGTATGGTGTTCTTTGGATGCAACTCAGCATTCTTTGTCCTCCAAACACGACGAGTTGAGTTTTTACCAAAAAGTTCTATTTTGGTTTCATCTGACCATATGACATTCTCCCAATCCTCTTCTGGATCATCCAAATGCACTCTAGCAAACTTCAGACGGGCCTGGACATGTACTGGCTTAAGCAGGGGGACACGTCTGGCACTGCAGGATTTGAGTCCCTGGCGGTGTAGTGTGTTACTGATGGTAGGCTTTGTTACTTTGGTCCCAGCTCTCTGCAGGTCATTCACTAGGTCCCCCCGTGTGGTTCTGGGATTTTTGCTCACCGTTCTTGTGATCATTTTGACCCCACGGGGTGAGATCTTGCGTGGAGCCCCAGATCGAGGGAGATTATCAGTGGTCTTGTATGTCTTCCATTTCCTAATAATTGCTCCCACAGTTGATTTCTTCAAACCAAGCTGCTTACCTATTGCAGATTCAGTCTTCCCAGCCTGGTGCAGGTCTACAATTTTGTTTCTGGTGTCCTTTGACAGCTCTTTGGTCTTGGCCATAATGGAGTTTGGAGTGTGACTGTTTGAGGTTGTGGACAGGTGTCTTTTATACTGATAACAAGTTCAAACAGGTGCCATTAATTCAGGTAACGAGTGGAGGACAGAGGAGCCTCTTAAAGAAGAAGTTACAGGTCTGTGAGAGCCAGAAATCTTGCTTGTTTGTAGGTGACCAAATACTTATTTTCCACCATAATTTGCAAATAAATTCATAAAAAATCCTACAATGTGATTTTCTGGATTTTTTCCCCTAAATGTATCAGTCATAGTTGACGTGTACCTATGATGAAAATTACAGGCCTCTCTCATCTTTTTAAGTGGGAGAACTTGCACAATTGGTGGCTGACTAAATACTTTTTTCCCCCACTGTAAATAGGCCTACCTGGCATACATCTTATTGCTTTCACCGGTGCTGTGTCTTAAGATCCGTGCAAACGAAGGAAAGGAGAGGAGGAGAGGAGGCCATGTATGCTGGACATAGTCTACTGCCTCATCCATCCACATGTCACATCTATCTGTTATCCTTGGACCAACAGCAGGCTCATCAGTCTGATCTCTCTCTCTCTCTCTCTCTCTCTCTCTCTCTCTCTCTCTCTCTCTCTCTCTCTCTCTCTCTCTCTCTCTCTCTCTCTCTGTGTGTGTAGTGGTGCCATTTGTCCATGTCCACTGGTCTTCAGCTCTGTGAGGTTTAATGGATTCGGCTGGAGTGGAATGGTGATGGAATGTTGACAGATTGATGTTGCTTGAAGCTTGTCCATCCAATCATCCTTCACAACAGCTAATGTGTATTACATTCGCCACAGATCATCTCACTAGCTGCTACATTCATAATGTAGAGATCAAACCCCCTCTCTCCTTCTCTCTCGCTCTCTCTCTCTACCCTCTCTCTCTCTCTCTCTCTCTCTCTCTCTCTCTCTTCTCTCTCTCTCTCTCTCGCCCCTTCTCTCTCTCTACCCTCTCTCTCACTCTCTCTCTCGCTCCTTCTCTCTCTCTACCCTCTCTCTCTCTCTCACACTCTCTCTCTCTCGCTCCTCTCTCTCTCTCTACCCTCTCTCTCTCTACCCTCTCTCTCTCTCTCTCGCTCTCTCTCTCTACCCTCTCTCTCGCTCTCTCTACCCTCTCTCTCACTCTCTCTCGCTCCTTCTCTCTCTACCCTCTCTCTCTCTCACTCACTCTCTCTCTCTCTCGCTCCTTCTCTCTCTCTCTCTACCCTCTCTCTCTCTACCCTCTCTCTCTCTCTCTCTCTCTCTCTCTCTACCCTCTCTCTCACTCTCTCACTCTCTCTCTCTCTCTCTCGCTCCTTCCCTCTCTCTCTCTCTCTCTCTCTCTCTCTCTCTCTCTCTCTCTCTCTCTCTCTCTCTCTCTCTCTCTCGCTCCTCTCTCTCTCTACCCTCTCTCTCTCTCGCTCCTCTCTCTCTCTACCCTCTCTCTCTCTCGCTCCTCTCTCTCTCTACCCTCTCTCTCTCTCACTCACTATCGCTCTCTCCCTCTCCCTCTCTCCCTCTCTCTCTCCCTCTCTCCCTCTCTCTCTCTCTCACACGTACTTCTGGGAATGTGAAAAAGACATCATTAGGGAATGTTGTGAGAATCTTTACTGCTCAATATCTTTCTCTTCATCCCTTCATCCCTCTCTCTCTCTGCATGTCTCTCTGGATGTCACTGTGCATGTCACTGTGCATGTCTCTCTGCATGACACTGTGCATGTCACTCTGCATGTCACTGTGCATGACACTGTGCATGACACTGTGCTCCACTTGTTTAATCAGCAGTTTTCCCCAAAAATAATTGGTGGTGGCCTTGCTGCTAGCGCTGTAGAATACAGAATGGGAGAGAGTGTTTTAGTATTCCTCTCAGCTCATCTCTCTTGTGTTGCCTGTCATATCTGACCTCTTTTGTCTCCTGTACGGCTTGACGTTGATTTGGAGGGCATTGTTAAAGGAGGGCTGCGATTGGATGAGGGTGTCAGTGAGGGGGGCTGTGGTTGGTGGGTTAGGAGGGCTGATTTACATAAGGCTTAGCCCAGATTTGGACACACTCTGAGAGATCTGAGGAGCAGGCCTGAGGGCCACAAGCTAATCATCCATGGACTGTCAGAACACTGTCACCCCTCTGTGTGTGTGTGTGTGTTTTGCGTACGTGCGTGCATGTCTCAAATGTGTTTGTCTGTTTGTGTCGGGATTTTTTTTATGCGCTTGATTACGTGTCTATTTTCCTGCATTGATGTTTTTAAAATAATCTCTCTTTCTCTCTCTCATTGTTTTCTTAGGGAGGATTGTCCGGACCAAGCGGATGGTGGTGGTGGTTAATCCTACAGAGTTTGAGTAACTGGAAGGCAGCATACCCTCAGAGTGGGATGGTAATGTGGGGACATCGCTGGGCGGGGTACTGATACTTTAGCTGTATGCTATATGGACGCTTGCTAGTCTCCACGGTATGGTCTAAGTCATGGACCCTGTGAATCTGGGGCTCTGAATACCACTATAGTACAGATTACATAATAGTACTAGACAAAAATAACTGTACTAGAACTAACATTAATCACCTATTTATTCAGAAATGTATTCATGAATGTATCAAAGGCACCCTATCTGCCATTCTCAAAAACGGTTTCCATTTTCCATACAACTACATAGAAAATGTTCTCTGTCTTTGACTTGCTTTAGAGAAGGAGGGAGCGATAGATGGAGAGAGAGAGGTTTATGCAAGGATCGGAGGAGAAGAGATCTGCTGTCTCTTGCTTTATGCTGTACAGTAGTTTAAATGCATACACTGGGCCTCCCGAGTGGCACAGTGGTCTAAGGCACTGCATCGCAATGATTGAGGCGTCACTACAGACCTGGGTTCGATCCCAGGTTGTGTCACAACCGGCCGTGATCGGGAGTCCCTTAGGGCGGCGCACAATTGGCCCAGCATCGTTCGGGTTAGGGGAGGGTTTGGCCGGGGGGGGCTTTACTTAATTAAACAACTGATTCTATGCTGTTACATTGGATGTGAAGTTTAACGGGCCGTTTACACTAGAAAGCGGCATCGTGCAGTGAAACATCGGAAGCTATTCACTTTCAATGGAGGCTAGCGTGGCTAGGCAAGTGCTGCTTGTATAGTGTAAATGGCCGGTAACTGTTCATTTTGTTTGTGCAGTGTGTGGGTGTTCTAACTCTCGTCTGTCTGTTCCCTTCTCCAGCTTGGATCCGAGGCAGACGGAAGCAGGCCCCCTCCATCAAAGTGCGTACCCCTGCTGTGTTTGTGGGGGGCTCTGGGGGACTGGGTACGGGGAGGGAAGAGACTAGGAGAAACACTTTGTTTAGCTTTTTCTCCGTTTTCAACAGAGCCAGGAAATGTTGGGGGACGGGTGTTAAAAATAAACTATAGCTTGAGGGTGCTAGTGAGTGTAGACAGTCACAGTAATATGTCCTAGTTTACTTCCTTTATGTTTGTATAAATATCTTTGTCTTTCTGTGTCCATCTGTCTGTTTAGCAGAGGATGGGACAGGTTGTGGGTGGTGGGGGTAAATCATAGCGAATGATAGAGGCCTCTAGT
Source organism: Coregonus clupeaformis (assembly GCF_020615455.1). Lineage (NCBI taxonomy): Eukaryota > Metazoa > Chordata > Actinopteri > Salmoniformes > Salmonidae > Coregonus > Coregonus clupeaformis. The sequence goes on along the minus strand of NC_059209.1, from coordinate 31,858,009 downwards.
GGCCAAAAGGCCATATTAGCATGGGCAGTGCCGTTGAGGGCTTCCACCATTTTAATGTAGTCAACTGGGTGGGACTTCCAACTTCATTGGCTGATCCATCCTGGTGACCCTGTTGGAGTCATGTTCAACTGGGTCATCAGGAGGGATCAGCCAATCATGAAGAAGAAAATTGACGTCTTCAAAATGGAGATTGCCTCAATGGTGCTGCCCATGCTGTCACAGACCCTATAATGGCACAGATATAAAGATGAGCCCTCTATCTATCTCTATGGGCTAAACCGTCACACTTCTCATTTTGGTGGTGTCCCAAATGGCACCCTATTCCCTATGTAGTGCGCTACTTTAGACCAAGGCCCATAGCTAGACGTCAAGGGCTAGGCCTACATCACAGAACAGGATCAAAGAGTTAGCCTGCTAACTTTCCTATTCTCAAACAACTCCATTTTTCATAGAGAACAATTTACTTGGAATTGAAGTGATAGAACTGCCTCTATATTCTCAATAACTCATATTCAGCTTCTAGATGTACAAGGTTTATGTTATCGACTATAGCAGAATGCTTATTTGTCCAGTGAAATGGAGGCTATGGGAAAGCCTCTACAAGGCTAATGCCCAGGCAGCCCCTCTCTGTGTACTCCATGCCAATGGCCAATGCCGTTCCTACCTCAGTGTCGCCAGAACATTCTATTCCAATTTTCTGCATACTGTCTGCCCAGTGCAGTCGTCCACAGCTGGACAGTGGTGTAGCCAAAACCGCTCCCCCGATACTTTATGCCCTCCCTCCCTTAACGTTTCATTTCGTCCCTGTCCAAGTTTACATAAATTGATTGGATTAAATCCTGTCATTAACAGGCTGGAAAAGCGGTTCAATATGCTCGCCTCGCTCCCCAAAGCAGGGCTGTTTGGCCCTGGTCTCCCCTCTTCCTTCACAGCCTGCTAGTTCTGCTGCCAACACACAACAGCAAGAAGTCCAGGCTTCCCTCCCTGGCCATGGCTCTCTGGCTCTGCCAAGGCAAAACTAACACCACGGACTGGACACTAGCTTTAGCTGCCGCTGATGTGTGATGTTCAGGGTTGAGCACTTATGGATGAGTTAGGAGGACTCCTAACTATCCCCTCAAAAGGACTGAGTCTGTTCAAAAGCCTTGGTTTTACCTCTGATATTAAATCTGTGAGTGTGTGTACCCTTCACAGGAGCTGGTGAGGAACCAGAACTACAGGGAGCACATAAAAGGCAAGGCGAGGGAGGTGGAGGAGAGAGAGCTGCTTCTGCAGGCTAAGGAGTATGAGGAGGGGCTGGTGGCTTGGCCTGCTCAGACCATAGCCAAGGGCCACGCCGCCGCTTCCAGCTTCGGCCAGCCAGAGACCAGCGAGGAGCCTGTCAGTACAGCCAACACATTCCAGCCTGGCTCCTGGACACCCGCAGTCAAGAAATAGATACACACACACAAACTGGGTCACGATAACAGTATTGCGATACCGCGATACTGGATTTTCCAGGGTAAAAAATAAAACACGAAGCAGACTGAACTATATAGTCCTGTGATATAGCTTGGGGGGAGCGGGAATGAAGGCTAGTACAGGGAACTTGGGGCTGGAAGGTGGACTGGGTCGTATTCATTAGTGCACACTTTAGCAAAATGCTTGGCAATGGAAACAGGTCATTCCAAACAAACTTGACGTAAGCGGTTTCCGCTGCAACCGCGTTGTATTACTGTTTGCAGTAATGAATACAACACTGGACATGATGTAAACTAATGGGAGCGCTCAACGCTCTTATATGAAAAAGCTTTTATTGCGTTGAATCAGGGAATACTTGACATAGTACATGGCATTCATGGGGTGTGGAAGACACATTTTATCTGATCTCCCCAACTATACTGTAAAGGCTTTGTATATAAAGTTCTGTTGTAGGTAATCAAGGTATATTTGATGATTTTTTTGTGGATTGTAAATGAAACTGCCAGGCTTGAGCAAACTGGGATGTGATGTAAGTGCTGGCAAGTAGGTGGTACTGTTTTTCAGTTGGTAGATCATGGTGTTTGCAATGTCATAATGGTGGGTTCGATTCCCGCTGGGGCCACCCATACAAAAAGGTATGAACGCACTATTGTAAATTGATTTGGATGAAGTGTCTGCTAAATGGCATACATATTATATTAAGTTCATTTTTTTTTTATGGCTTTACGTATTTGGTATGATTATACACCCCCAACACACACTCACCTGACACTACAAACCTTTTAAACACATTTTTTTGCATGAAAACTACCTGGATCACATCTTGGTCGAGTTCCTGCCCGACTCCATAGCAGACTCCTGTCAGATCTCAAAACGCTTGGACAGGTGTTTAATTATCAGCTAAACACATATGATATAGCAATCTATGTCCGACTGAACAGTTGATGACATGGCATGCAACCATTGGTTGATGCAGTGCAACGCCTGCGCATCAAGTCGGGCAGGAACTCAACCCTTTTCAGTTAAACATCATACAGGCAGGGTTATGGGGAGTTATGTTTTGCAAGAAGAAAATACAAGCCTATTTGATTTAGAACTTAATTTAATAAAAACAAGCAAATTATTCGGATATTTAATAAGTAATTTAAAATGCAGAAAAACAATCAAAGTAGTTAATGAAATCATTGAAGTGAGGTTGTTACAAATGGAATGCTAAGTACTGCAACACCACCATAATCAGACAGTGGATCTCCACATTGTGAATTACGCAGACAATCCTGGTTTACACGCTGATGATAGCCCAATCAAATGAGCCTCCTCTGTCTATACAGTTCCCTCTCAGCACTGTAAGGCCTACAATCCTTCCTAGACTGGACAGGAGTGATGGTCTGTGGTCCTGCACTGGACTGGGTTGAGGAGGCGAGGGGGAGCGGTGTTGCAAGTGAAGAGAGCGTTGAGCATAGCTGTGTACTGTAGCTATTCTTCCTCCTCTCGCTCTACAGCTCAGTCTTTCTTGGTCCTCTTGGCCTTGGCGATATTCTCCTGGCGTTTCTGCTTCTTCTTCTGTTCGCGGTCGCGCACCTCAATCATCTTTGCCAGTTTCCACGACAACAGGGCGCTGGCGATGAAGAGGGGTGTAAGCGCCAGGATGACTGTGGTCAGAAAGCCGTAGGGGTCCTTGGCCGCCCACTCCACCAGGTACTCCGCCCACGCCTGCACGTCAATCATCCTGATCGCCAACAGCAACTCCAATCCCAAACCTGGAACATGGGAATGAGGAGAAGGTTTATTATTTAAACAAATCAGAAGCTTGAGGCAAAACACTGCCGCTGACTGGCTACAATTGACTCACCACCAACAGGTGCTGCTACTCCCCAAAAAATAACACTTGTCTTTTCCTACTAACACTGACTTTGATAAATTGATGAGGGGAAATGTACTTAATACGAATGTGATGTGTTGTTTTCTCACCTAACGTTAGCTATCTTAAGATGAATGCACTAATTGTAGTTCACTCTGGATAAGAGCGTCTGCTAAATGATTTAAAATGGAAAATGGAAGTAGCCTAGGCTCTGTTGCTACAGCCACAGACAGCTTCAGAATCTGGTGACATCTTTTAATTTCAAATCTAACCAATGTTAGATTTACATTGGATGTCTTTTATGTTAGACTTTATACCTACCGAGTACTGGTATACAAGTGAAGAAAAAAAAAAAGGCCACTAGTCAAACTGCCTCTGTAATTTTAAAGTCTCAACCACAGATAGTTCCACGCCCAAAATAGGTATTCCATGAGCATAAAATAGCCTATCCACAACGCACTGAACTGAACAGACAAATTACTTTAGTACTGGAGAAGCAAAAGACAGATTGCCTCTTTACAACTAACATTAGCTTAGCCACTAACCGTTAGCTACATGAACTCAGTAACGTTAGGTTAGCGTCTGTAATCAATCAAGCTAACGTTAGGTAGCTAGCTAGCTTATTTGCATTGTAAAACAGCCTCATCGCCCTAGTAACTTTACTCTAGTTTCGCAGTAGACACAGCGACAACAATTTAAATCAAGGTTATATAACAGTGGTATAATTAAATGAAACACTCACCTAACAGAGCTTTTTATTTTTATCCCACGTTGATCTGGCACTACCGCCAGGAATTGGGTTCTTGCAATTGGTTATGACGTGTACAACCTGGCATGTATGGAATTGTAGTTTTACTGTGATAGAAGGTCGTCAGTGACCAAACGTTGGTACATTCTAGACTCAGACTCAAGACAAATTCAAGAAAGTTAATGGGTGCGTTTGAGCGGATCACTTTTGTCAAGCCGCCTTTCAAAGTGTGTTGCATTATGGGACCAAAATTGCGCTCGTTCGACATTGCAGCCGACTGACTGATCTACAAATCACCTCGCATTATAAATAACTACTCATTATTATTTGTAGATCAGTCAGTCAGTCAATCACCATTTACCCACAATGCATAATAGATTTGATGCTCCTGAACAAGTCAGTGACAATCGTTGGTCACCACCTTTCAAAAGTGTCTTGCGTTATGCTTACCAAAATTGGGCTTGTTCGACATTGAAGCCGATAGTACAGGCGACTGCCGACTGACTGACAGTGGTGTAAAGTACTTAACTAAAAACACTTTAGGCTACTACTTAAGTAGTTTTTTGGGGTATCTGTACCTTACTTTACTATTTATGTTTTTGACTACTTTTAGTTTTACTCCACTGCATTCCTAAAGAAAATAATGTACTTTTTACTCCATACATTTTCACTGATACCCAAAAGTACTCGTTACATTACGAATGCTTAGCAGGACAGGAAAATTGTCCAATTCACACACTTATCAAGAGAACATCCCTGGTCATCCCTACTGCCTCTGATCTGGCGGATTCACTAAATACAAATGCTTTGTTTGTAAATTATGTCTGAGGGTTGGAGTGTGCCCTTGGCTATCTGTAAAATATATATATATATATATATATATATATATATATATATATATATATATTGTGCTGTCTACTACTCAAATCGTGCTACTCATTATTATTTGTAGATCAGTCAGTCAGTCAGTCATTATTTACCAACAATACATCATGGATTCGAGTGGATCATTTTTGTCAAGTTGGTGACCATCGTTGCATTATGGGGATAAAAATTGTCAGACTTGCGCCTAAATTTCGATTGCATGAACTTTACAAAAATCATGTGATCAAAGGTCATGAAGTTTTGACTGCAAGTTTCTGCAATTGCTCTTCACCAACTTCATGCTGCAGCCATCACTTGCATTGTGGGAGGCTCTATTGTCAACCAATCATTAGGGTGTTTTAGTTTGACTCACACAAAAATGACCAAAGACATGACTGAAACAGAAACCAACTTTGCGGCCATTCATATATAGCAGTCTACAGTGGATATACACATTTTATGACTAATTGATTGTACAATGTACACACACCACAGGAGGTTGGTGGCACCTTAATTGGGGAGAATGGGCTCGTTGTAATGGCTGGAGCGGAAATAGTGGAATGGTATCAAATACACCAAACACATGGCTTCTTCCATGTGTTTGATGCCATTCCATTTGCGCCGTTCCAGCCATTATTATGAGTCGTCCTCCCAATGACACACACATATTTTTCAGTTTGTGAGTGTGTGATATTGGGGTTGGAGACATGTTTATTTCGACATTATAAGGAAAAACTTTTATAAACAATGGCAACACTGGCATGTTGATCTAAGGCTTTCTTTTGGAAAAACATATTAGTGTCTGACTTTCGACTGTCACAGATGCACCTCCCCTGACTTCACTCCTCAACTTTAGTCTACAGTCGGTTGCTTTAGCCTTACCACTCAAACGTGGCCATTTCCTAGTGTGACATGGTAGGAACTATAGTTTTGTACATGTTTCCCAGGATACCCTAATTTGTGGTGAACAGGTAGAAATTTATAAAACCACCCCTAGACCTTTTCAGGTGAGAGTTTTGTGGCTTTATTTTGAATGTCGTGTGTCATAAGCAGTGTTGGGGAAGCTGCTCTGAAAAGAGACAGTAGTTTACCACACTACCAAGTTAAGCTACACTAAAGCTACCCTTAAGAGAAATATAGTTGACTTAACTAAAGTTACTTTGAAAAAGTAGTTCACTACATCCAAATTACTTTGTAAAAAATGTTCATATGTAAATCTGAAATGTCAATGATTACAAATTGTAAGAACAAATCACTTTGCGGTCATATGTTAACATGATGTGTAATTTAGCCTATTAAACACAAAAACTAAATTTCAAATGAGAATTAGGCATGTCTGATGCGAAAGGAAATCATTGGCTACTTCACCCATATTTTATATTTGGAAAAAGAGTAGTGTGTAGTTCCAGTAGTTAGCTACACCGCTACATGGCAAAACATTTATTAACTACTGAAAACACTACCTAGATTTGAATTTAGTTAAACTACCACCAAGCTACTGCAAAATGTAGTTAACTTACTGGTGGAACTACATGTAGTTCATTACTCCCCAACAATGGTCACAAGTGTGTTTCTTTGAAGGCAACCATTTTGGCCAATGGTGGAAAGTGTTCAAAAGGCAGGCCTATGTAACTTTATCTGCATCAGTGTTTGTTTATTTGTGTTTAAACCGAAGAAGGCAGTGTTAAATGTCATTCGAATCGATGGTCAAAAGTTTTGGTCACCAGTTTTTTTTTTACATTTAATGACAAAATAAAAAGTTGAATAACACAACAAAGGAGCATCAGGCTGTCTGAACTTCCTGTGTGGAAGTATTGAAACCAAATCAGGTTTGGTCACACCTGCAGTTCAAAGGCCTCTGCACACAGGGGAAGGAGAGGGGGTCAGACTGAAACACATGCAGGACAACCAGACAGGCAAATGCACATACCATTTTAGTCATTTAGCAGACACTCTTATCCAGAGTGACTTACAGTTAGTGAGTGCATACATTTTATTATTTTTTCATACTAGCCCCCCATGGGAATCGAACCCACAACCCTTGCGTTGCAAGCGCCATGTTCTACCAACTGAGCTACACGGGACTGTGTACCAAGCAGAGGGCTTGCTTTTAGTTGGGATTTTTAATGCTCATTATTAGACTGGGCAAGGTTTTTCTTTCCTGTTCAGTGAACGAGTCTCTGTATTTTTGTGATGGCAAATTTGTAAAATAGAAAATAAAATAAAAATCACAGCATGCAAAAGACCATAGGTTTATACTAGATCAAATTATGATTTGCCTACTTGGAATGTGCACCTTTCTGGACCTAAGCTTTATTGCCTTTATAAATTATATGTAATGGGTCTGTAAGAGGTGAAGTCGTTTATAGAATATGCCTTATTTAATCAGTAATACAACGTTTTGTTTATTCAGAAATGTTGGTGCTTGAGCTGTGAGATGGCTGAAATGGCTGCTATGAACTGGGTTCACTGGATAAATATGAATATTTATTGTTCCATTTCTAAATCAGCCTACTGTTTCTACATTGCATGTTATTCTATCAGGCTATACCAAAAGTCAAGGCCTATAGGCTAGTTATAGCGTATTCTATTCACAAACCCTTTATGAACATGGGCATTCATAAAAAGTGACCCCAGTTTTTAACTTACAACACAGGAAAAGAAAATGAAGGCACTTTTGTCAAACGTGTGTGTGAGAGAGAGAGAGCTTGATGAGATAGAAAGCAATGTTGGAATTTATTCTTGGTATTTATTTTTGTTCATTCGACAGAATGAGGGAGAGATAGGCCATTGTTAATTGAATAAGACCCGTATTGATAAAATGACTAGAGAATGGACGAGCCTTCCATATCCTCACTTTCCTCCCACGCCCTCTCCTTCACTGACAGTTGAGCCCTCTGAACTTGGTAAGAAAACAACCCAGTCACTCGTGAGGTTATTGAGAGGAGAGAGCCTACGGTTGTTGAAGTCTTCAATACCAAAAATGCGTCATCAACTCTTGCCCCTTTTACCCCTGTGGGAAACTATAAGACCGCCCTTGGATAAGACCCCGCCTTTAAACTCAAACACTAACAAACTTCAAAGTGTTTTCGGCCCCCAGGTCCCCGCCCACTGGGGCACTGCCCTCTCGCTCCCGAATGGCTTCACAAAGGATTTGCCGACGTTCGGGAATTCCGCCTATAGCTCCTTTTTTAGCGCTACTCGTGCGCTGGAATCGGTCCAGGATGACCAAGGATTCCACCCATCTCCGTTAATTTGACAACACAAAGGACTTCACCGAACCCAAAGAAACCGCCTACTATTCCAAATAAGGCTTGTCTCTCCATGTACGGCAAACAATCGGCTAGAGTGTCCTTTTCTCTTCCTTATCCCGTTTATATGATCCGGGAGACCGTGCTGCAAGTTACAGCGGTGCAATCATGGCGGAGCGAGTCCAGCAGCCCCCGGCCAAGCGGCTCTGCTGCAGGCTCGGCTACAACCCGGCATGCAGGCAGGGGCAGCGGGCTGGAGGAGTACTGTGTGGCGGTCCGGGGTCTGCTCCAGGGGGATCGGGAAAAACACACAACCCCGAATCGCTGCTCGACATCGCGGCGCGGAGAGTCGCGGAGAAGTGGCCCTTCCAAAGGGTGGAGGAACGGTTCGAACGGATTCCAGAACCCGTCCAGAGAAGGATCGTGTACTGGTCCTTTCCGAGGAGCGAAAAGGAGATCTGCATGTATTCGTCGTTCAACGCCGGGGGAGAGGAGAGTGGAACTAGCGGGGAAAACAGTGAAGAGACCCAGCTGCCTTTCCTACGGGGTGTCACTCTGCTGGAGGGCGGCTGGGTGGACAACGTACTGCAAGTCGGTGAGTATCTATCGCTAGGCTACTAGGAAATATGATGCTGGCCGGGGAATAACTAACACAGCTAACCCACATTGCTATCTCAGTTATTTTACGTTCTCAACCCGCATTCATTCCATGCGATTCTGTAATTTCCAGTGAAGGGGGTAGGGTAACCAACAGTTTTCCCCTTGTTTTTGCCCAGTGCGCATATAAAATTGCCCTGAGCCATTACCAATTGAAAGCTTAGCACTTTGTTCCTATTTTCGTGATCGTTTGTGTCTTTTCAGCTTTCTGTCCACTTCCAATGGGTAACCAAACAAAAGCCCCTATATCTTTTCACCACTGGATAAATAGAACACATTTAGAAAGGTTGGGAGGGACCTGGATTTAAAGCCACAGCATTTCTATTTTGTTTGCCAAACACCTTTTGTGAGATTTAAGCATTTTCTCTGCTGCTTTTTCAGCATTCGTGAGAGATTTTTCCAAGCACGAGAAAAAGGAGTAGGCTATGAGATGGCACGAGCTAGTGTAGGCAATGCCATTGCCAACATCGCACAATCATGGGTGCTATTCCATAATGCATTATTTGTGGGATATCTGAGTCAAAATAAATACAGGCATTTAGACTGCTATGGCCTCAACCCTCCTGCCTCCCTTTACCAGAGCATAATATTCCTGCATTCATCAGTGCAATAGGCTCAGCTGTCACTCTCTGCCTCCCCACCCTTGGAAACTCTTCAGCATTTTAATCCCATTACCCTCCCCAGTTCATCTGAATTCTAATGCAATCTGCAAACATGATTTTATATGCATGATCTTTCCCCGTCCCTCCTCCCCTGGTTCTCTCCCTTCAGAAGGATATGTAGTTCTCCAGCTCTTTGGGGCTTGGATAATTTGTTGCGCACAACAGTATCCCTCCACCAGCTCCTAGCTGTTTACCAGATTCCTCAGCATTAGTGCTTATTTGTGTGCTGCCTGCCATGTTGGCTTCTTTGGGAGCCCAGATTGTCAGTGCTAGCAAGTGAGTGTTGGCTCAGATTTGGTGAGGCACTAATACGGTGTGTGTGTGTGTGTGTGTGTGTGTGTGTGTGTGTGAGAGAGAGAAAGGGAGAGGGAAAGGAGACTGTAAAAGAGGGAGATGGATGGAAAGAGGAGTTTGTGTGTTGTCTGTCTCATTCTGTGTTGTCTGTCTCATTCTGCATGCTAGCAGGGAGAGGGAGGATGACAGGTGAACCCACAGCAGGAGGAGGGCCTTCTGTGCTGATTGCAATTTTCTCCCCAGAATTGTTGCTGGGAAAATAAAGCCAAGGAAAGGAGTGATAAATAAAAGATGCAATCTTCTCCAGGGGATAGGCTGCCGCTGGAGGAACGGCTTAAAAGCAGGGCGACATGGGAGGGAGGGGGCTGTCAACCACATCACAACCACCGCATGTATGGACCCATCAAACACAGGAGGATTTGTTGTTAAGTGTGTGTGTGTGTGTGTGTGTGTGTGTGTGTGTGTGTGTGTGTGTGTGTGTGTGTGTATACTATTGGGTGTTGATGAAAGTCAGTACAGGAACAGAGAGAGAAGGCAGAGGTTGTTGTGTGTAAAAGCTAATATACTTGAATGAGTATATATCTGTACTCCTCCCCCTCTCCCCTCTCCCTGGTGAACAGCTATAAAACTCTCCATATTTACTCCCCTAAGGCCAACTACCAGCCCGCCGGTCTCCTGTGATTATTTATGTTTCTCAAAGACATTAATCACCCCCCTCTCCCCCTGTACATCAATGCTGGGTTTGAAGAATAGAACAGGATGGGGGATGCAGTATAAGGGGAGGATGGAGAATGGGTAGAAGAGATGGAAGGATAGTGGAGAAAGATGTAGAGACGCAAAAGATGAAGAGAGAGAGAGAGAGCGAGCCCCAGGACACCAACACAATTAGACCTAACCAAATCATGAGAAAACAAAAAGATAATTACTTGACACAATGCTATTTGGCAGAATACCTGACCACTGTGACTGACCCAAAATTAAGGAAAGCTTTGACTATGTACAGACTCCCCAAAACGCCTGGCCCTAATTATGAGCTATGGAGTGGATTATGTCATCATGTTGCAGTTATCTGAAAGCAGTTGACTCCAGGCTTTTGCTGTGTGCACGTGTTTGTGCCTCCTAGTAAACAATGTTTTAAGCACTTATATGCCAATAATGAGTGTGCAAGCAGTAGTGCCACCAGTTCGTATTTCATCCCACTTTAAGCCTTCATTTTGACTTCATATCGCCTATAAATCACCTTTATTTATCAGCAGCAGTGAGCTGAATGTTGGGCACAGCACGGGGTAAATCACTCCAGAGAGAAAGATGGAGGGAGGAAGGGGGGGGGAAAGGAGAGAGGGAAAGGAGGGAGAGGACTATCCTCATTATCAGGTGAAAAAACAACAGAGTGACCTCTTAAGGCGTACGCATACTTCCCAACCGAAACAGTTCAGAAGAGTTTTTGCATATATTATGATTACATTTTGTGACGTTTTTGTTAGTTTTGGACTTTGGTATGGTTTTTTTGGGGCTGTTCCGGCACACAACATTTTTTCTTGAGGCAAGCAGAAGTTCGGAGCTGAAGTCTACACCCCTTCATCGGTGATTGGTCAACAGTAGGATTCTTCAATAAAGTCTTTGTTGTGCATGAAAACGAGTCGTCTCTCGTTGAATGACATGTTTTCATTGGGAAATACTGCACCAAACATCTTAGTTAGATGTAAAATTACGGTACTAAGATCTCCTCTACAAAAACGTCAAAATGAATGCCAGATTTCATGAGTTATCTTAGATTAATTCAGACTATTTTGAGGAAGTGGCTACTGTGTCTCAAAATGGACAAACAGTACTATTGCTGCATTTTTCATGTTGTTCATGTGAAGGTCTTATAAGGGAGTATGTGAGCACACTCGTTCGGTTCGGCTAGCCGAGTTCGGCTAGGCGCCAGCTGAACTGAAGCATGCTGACGCCTTTACTCTCCTCACAAACTGGAAAGGTGCGTGTGTGTGCCTACTCACATGTGCGTGAGAGGACGAGAATTAGCGTACGTGTTCGTGGGTTTAAATGTCTCTGCCTGTGACTAAGAGACCATGACATTGAACATGTGTGTATTGAGAACACACACACTCACTTCTCTGCTTCAGTTCTTCAGCAAAAGCCACATTTTCAGGGGCCTGCTTTGACATTTCAAGCATTGTCAAATTTAAATACACTTTTATCCGTCACATGCTTTGTAAACAACAGGTGTAGACTAACAGTGAAATGTTTACATACGGGCCCTTCCCAACAATGCAGAGAAAAAGAAAATAGAGAAATAATAGAAAAGTAATAACATGTGATAATAAAAGTAATTAGCTCATCATGGCGCTGGAGGAGATGGCTGCCATTTTACAGGCTCCTAACCAATTGTGCTATTGTGTGTGTTTTTCGCGTTATTTGTAACTTATTTTGTACATAATGTTTCTGCCACCGTCTCTTATGACCGAAGAGAGCTTCTGGATATCAGGACAGCGATTACTCACCTCGTACTGGACAAATATTTTTACTTCAGACACCCGACAAGGCCCAAATCCCCGTCATTCCCAGGAGAAAGAGACATAGATATTGGGGAAGTAGGTCGGGGTGCCTTGTAAGGATCCGGCGGCGAGGGGGTAATCTGCCTCTACCATCAGTCCTATTAGCCAACGTACAATCATTGGAAAACAAAATAGATGAGCTACGATCATGAATATCCTACGAATGGGATATTAAAAACGGTATTATCTTATGTTTCACCGAGTCGTGGCTGAACAACGACATGGATAACATACAGTTGAAGTCGGAAGTTTACATACACTTAGGTTGGAGTCATTAAAACTCATTTTTCAACCACTCCACAAATTTCTTGTTAACAAACTATAGTTTTGGGAAGTCGGTTAGGATATCTACTTTGTGCATGACACAAGTAATTTTTCCAACAATTGTTTACAGACAGATTATTTCACTTATAATTCACTGTATCACAATTCCAGTGGGTCAGAAGTTTACATACACTAAGTTGACTGTGACTTTAAACAGCTTGGAAAATTCCAGAAAATGATGTCATGGCTTTAGTCTTCTGATAGGCTAATTGACATCATTTGAGTCAATTGGAGGTGTACCTGCGGATGAATTTCAAGGCCTACCTTCAAACTCAGTGCCTCTTTGCTTGACATCATGGGAAAATAAAAAGAAATCCGCCAAGACCTCAGAAAAATAATTGTAGACCTCCACAAGTCTGGTTCATCCTTGGGAGCAATTTTCAAACGCCTGAAGGTACCACGTTCATCTGTACGAACAATAGTACGCAAGTATAAACACCATGGGACCACACAGCCGTCATACCGCTGAGGAAGGAGACGCGTTCTGTCTCCTAGAGATGAACGTACTTTGGTGCGAATAGTGCAAATCAGTCCCAGAACAGCAAATGACCTTGTGAAGATGCTGGAGGAAACAGGTACAAAAGTATCTATATAAAGGCAAAATAAACACACACCTATTTAGGCGAGGTGCTGGCTGACGGCGTAAAACACTTCAAAAGGAAAGCCGCACACTCTAGGAGCTCAGATGCAATAATTTAATATCCTAATAACCAAAGTTTCGACAGACAAGCTGTCTTCATCAGGGTATAATGACAAACACTGCGGGTCACTAGTTTATATAGTGTGAAAGGACACACGCAGGTGTCTGTAATCATGGCCGGGTGTGGCCTAATAGCTTTGGCCAATTCACAGATAAAAACAACATACAAAAAACATGGATAGCATATGATCATAGATACTTGGCTACATAGGCCCACAACATTTACAATGAATAGCAAAATCACAAGAATGGCTTCAAATCAAAGTCTACGTTGAGACCGAAGGGAGCAAGGGTCTTTAAATATAATGTTTGTATGTTGTTTTTATCTGTGAATTGGCCAATACTATTAGGCCACACCCGGCCATGATTACAGACACCTGCGTGTGTCCTTTCACACTATATAAACTAGTGACCCACAGTGTTTGTCATTATACCCTGATGAAGACAGCTTGTCTGTCGAAACGTTGGTTATTAGGATATTACATTATTGCATCTGAGCTCCTAGAGTGTGCGGCTTTCCTTTTCTTTTACAAAAGTATCTATATCCACAGTAAAACAAGTGCTATATCGACATAACCTGAAAGGCCGCTCAACAAGGAAGAAGCCACTGCTCCAAAACCGCCATAAAAAAGCCAGACTACGGTTTGCAACTGCACATGGGGACGAAGATCGTACTTTTTGGAGAAATGTCCTCTGGTCTGATGAAACAAAAATAGAACTGTTTGGCCATAATGACCATCGTTATGTTTGGGAAGACAGGGAATTTTTACTAGGATTAAATGTCAGGAATTGTGAAAAACTGAGTTTAAATGTATTTGGCTAAGGTGTATGTAAACGACTTCAACTGTACAGCTGGGGGGGTTTACGCTGAATCGGCAAGATAGAACAGCTGCCTCCGGTAAGACAAGGGTGGCGGTCTGTGTATATTTGTAAACAACAGCTGGTGCACGAAATCTAATATTTAAGGAAGTCTCAAGGTTTTGCTCGCCTGAGGTAGAGTATCTCATGATAAGCTGTAGACCACACTATTTACCAAGAGAATTTTCATCTATATTTTTTGTAGCTGTCTATTTACCACCACAAACCGATGCTGGCACTAAGACCGCACTCAATGAGCTGTATAAGGCCATAAGCAAACAGGAAAACGCTCATCCAGAGGCGGCGCTCCTAGTGGCTGGAGACTTTAATGCAGGGAAACTTAAATCCGTTTTACCTCATTTCTACCAGCATGTTAAATGTGCAACTAGAGGAAAAATAACTCTTGACCACCTTTACTCCACACATAGAGACGCGTACAAAGCTCCCCCTCACCCTCCATTTGGCAAATCTGACCATAATTATATCCTCCTGATTCCTGCTTACAAGCAAAAACTAAAGCAGAAAGCACCAGTGACTCAGTCAATAAAGAAGTAGTCAGATGACGCAGATGTTAAGCTACAGGACTGTTTTGCTAGCACAGACTGGAATATGTTCCGGGATTCTTCCGATGGCATTGAGGATAACACCACATCAGTCACTAGCTTCATCAATAACTGCATCGATGACGTCATCCCCACAGTGACCGTACGTACCCCAACCAGAAGCCATGGATTACAGGCAACATCCGGACTGAGCTAAAGGGTAGAGCTTCCGCTTTCAAGGAGAGGGACTCTAACCCGGACGCTTATAAGAAATCCCGCTATGCCCTCCGACGAACCATCAAACAGGCAAAGCGTCAATACAGGACTAAGATTGAATCATACTACTCCGGCTCTGACGCTCGTCGGATGTGGCAGGACCTGCAAACTATTACGGACTACAAAGGGAAGCACAGCCACAAGCTGCCCAGTAACACCAGCCTACCAGACAAGCTAAATTACTTCTATGCTTGCTTCGAGGCAAGCAACACTGAAGCATGCATGAGAGCATCAGCTGTTCCGGACGACTGTGTGATCACGCTCTCCGTAGCCTATGTGAGTAAGACCTTTAAACAGGTCAACATTCACAAGGCCGCAGGGCCAGACGGATTACCAGGACGTGTACTCCGAGCATGCGCTGACCAACTGGCAAGTGTCTTCACTGACATTTTGAACCTGTCCCTGACTAAGTCTGTAATACCAAGATGTTTCAAGCAGACCACCATAGTCCCTGTGCCCAAGAACACTAAGGTAACCTGCCTAAATGACTACAGACCCGTAACACTCACGTCTGTAGCCATGAAGTTCTTTGAAAGGCTGGTCATGGCTCACATCAACACCATTATCCCAGAAACCCTAGACCCACTCTAATTTGCATACCGCCCCAACAGATCCACAGATGATGCAATTTCTATTGCACTACACACTGCCCTTTCCCATCTGGACAAAAGGAACACGTACGTGAGAATGCTATTCATTGGCCACAGCTCAGCGTTCAACACCATAGTGCCCTCAAAGCGCATCACTAAGCTAAGGACCCTGGGACTAAACACCTCCCTCTGCAACTGGATCCTGGCTGCCCCCAGGTGGTAAGGGTAGGTAACAACACATCTGCCACGCTGATCCTCAACACGGGGCTCTTCAGGGGTGCGTGCTCAGTCCCCTCCTGTACTCCCTGTTCACCCATGACTGCATGGTCAGGCACGACTCCAACACCATCATTAAGTTTTCCGACGACACAACAGTGGTCGGCCTGATCACCGACAACGATGACACAGCCTATAGGGAGGAGGTCAGAGACCTGGCCATGTGGTGCCAGGACAACAACCTCTCCCTCAATGTGATCAAGACTAAGGAGATGATTGTGGACTACAGGAAAAGGAGGACCGAGCACGCCGCTATTCTCATCGACAGGGCTGTAGTGGAGAAGGTTGAGAGCTTCAAGTTCCTTGGTGTCCACATCACCAAGACAGTCGTGAGGAGGGCACGACAAAGCCTCTTCCCCCTCAGGAGACTGAAAAGATTTGGCATGGGTCCTCAGATCCTCAAGAAGTTATACAGCTGCACCATCGAAAGCATCCTGACTGGTTGCATCACTGCCTGTTAAGCCAACTGCTCGGCCTCCGACCGCAAGGCACTACAGAGGGTAGTGCGTACGGCCCAGTACATCACTGGGGCCAAGCTTCCTGCCATCCAGGACCTCTATACCATGCGGTGTCAGAGGAAGGCCCTAAAAATTGTCAAAGACTCCAGCCACCCTAGTTATAGACTGTTCTCTCTGCTACCGTATGGCAAGCGGTACCGGAGCGCCAAGTCTAGTTCCAAAAGGCTTCTTAATAGCTTCTACCACCAAGCCATAAGACTCCTGAACAGCTAATGAAATGGCTACCCGGACTATTTCCATTTTCGCCCCCCCCCCCCCTTTACACTGCTGCTACTCTCTGTTTATTATCTATGCATAGTCACTTTAACTCTACCTACATGTACACTACTGTTCAAAAGTTTGGGGTCACTTAGAAATTTATTAAAATTGATCATTAATACAGTGTAGACATTGTTAATGTTGTAAATGGCTATTGTAGCTGGAAACGGCTGATTTTTAATGGAATGTCTACATAGCCGTACAGAGGCCCATTATCAGCTACCATCAGTCCTGTGTTCCAATGGCACGTTGTTTGCTAATCCAAGTTTATCATTTTAAAAGGCTAATTGATCATTAGAAAACCTTTTTGCAATTATGTTAGCACAGCTGAAAACTGTTGTGCTGATTTAAAGAAGCAATAAAACTGGCCTTCTTGAGACTAGTTGAGTATCTGGAGCTTCAGCAATTGTGGGTTCGATTACAGGCTCAAAATGTCCAGAAACAAATAACTTTCTTCTGAAACTTGTCAGTCTATTCTTGTTCTGAGAAATGAAGGCTATTCCATGCGCGAAATTGCCAAGAAACTGAAGATCTCGTACAACGCTGTGTACTACTCCCTTCACAGAACAGCGCAAACTGGCTCTAACCAGAATAGAAAGAGGAGTGGGAGGCCCCGGTGCACAACATGGCTTGGTTTTTGCTCTGACATGCACTGTCAACTGTGGGACCTTATATAGACAGGTGTGTGCCTTTCCAAATCATGTCCAATCAATTTAATTTACCACAGGTGGACTCCAATCAAGTTGTAGAAACATCTCAAGGATGATCAATGGAAACAGGATGCACCTGAGCTCAATTTCAAGTCTCATAGCAAAGGGACTGAATACTTATATAAATAAGGTATTTCAGTTTTTTATTTTTAATACATTTGCTAAAATGTTGCTTTGTCATTATGGGGTATTGTGTGTAGATTGAGGAAAAAAATTATTTATTCAATTTTAGAATAAGGCTGTAACGTAACAAAATGTGGAAAAAGTCAAGGGTCTAAATACTTTCCGAATGCACTGTAACTAGGAATAAAGTGACTAGGCAACAGGATAGACAATAAAAAGCAGCAGCAGCGTATGTGATGAGTAAAATAAAAGTTAGTCCAAAAGGGGTCAATGCAGATTGTCCGGGTAGCTATTTGTTTAACTATCTAACTAACTATTTAGCTGTGTTATGGCTTGGAGGTAGTAGCTGTTCAGGGTCCTGTTGGTTCCAGACTTAGTGCATCGGTACCGGTTGCTGTGTGGTAGCAGAGAGAACATCTATGGCTTGGGTGGCTGGAGTCTTTGATAATTTTTAGGGCCTTCGTCTGACTTCGCCTAGTATAGAGGTCCTGGATGACAGGGAGCTCGGCCCCAGTGATGTACTGGGCCGTATGCACTACCCTCTGTATCGCCTTGCGGTCGGAAGCCAAGCATTTGCCATACCAAGCGGTGATGCAGCCAGTCAACATGCTCTCAATGGTGCAGCTGTATAACTTTTTGAGGATCTGAGGGCCCATGCCCAATCTTTTCAGCCTCCTGAGGGGGAAGAGGCATTGTCATGCCCTGTTCACGACTGTGTTGGTGGGGGTGGACCATGATAGATCCTTAGTAATATAATAATATAGTGATGTGGACGCTGAGGAACTAGAAGCTCTCAACCCGCTCCACTACAGCCCCGTCGATGTGAATGGGGGCGTACTCGGCCTTCCGTCTTGCTGACATTGTGGAAGAGGTTGTTGTCCTGGCACCACACTGCCAGGTCTCTGACCTCATCTCTATAGGCTGTCTCATTGTCGTTGGTGATCCGGCCTACTACCATGTCGTCAGCAAACTTAATGATGGTGTTGGAGTCGTGCGCAGCCACGCAGTCGTGGGTGAACAGGGAGTACAGGAGGGGACTAAGTACGCTCCCCTAAGGGGCTCCTGTGTTGAGGGTCAGTGTGGCGGATGTGTTGTTGCCTACCCTCACCACCTGGGGGCGGCCCGTCAGGAAGTCCAGGATCAAGTTGCAGAGGGAGGTGTTCAGTCCCAGGGTCCTTAGCTTAGTGCCCTCCAAGCTCATCACTATGGTGTTGAACGCTGAGCTGTAGTCAATTAACAGCATTGTCACATAGGTGTTCCTCTTGTCCAGCTGGGAGAGGGCAGTGTGGAGTGCAATAGAGATTGTGTCATCTGTTGGGGCGGTATGCGAATGGGGATGGGTTCAGGGTGCCTGGGATGATATGAGCCTTTCAAAGCATTTCATGGCTACAGATGTGAGCGCTACGGGCCGACTATGTCGTCGATGCACTTACTAATGAAGCCGGTGACTGATGTGGTAAACTCCTCAATGCCATCGGATGAATCCAGGAACATATTCCAGTCTGTGTTAACGAAACAGTCCTGTAGCTTAGCATCCTCTTCATCGGACCACTTCCGTATTGGATGCGTCACTGGTACTTCCTGTTTGAGTTTTTGCTTGTAAGCAGGAATCAGGAGGATAGAGTTTTGGTCAGATTTGCCAAATGGAGGGAGAGCTTTGTATGCATTTCTGGGTGTGGAGTAAAGGTGACCTAGAGTTTTTTTTTTTGCCTCTAGTTGCACAGATGCTGGTAGAAATTAGGTAAAATATTTCAGTTTTCCTGCATTAAAATCACGGCCACTAGGAGCGCCGCCTCTGGATGAGCATTTTCTTGTTTGCTTATGGCCCTATACAGCTCCTTGAGTGTGCTCTTTGTCCCAGCAATGGATTGTGGTAGTAAATAGACCGCTACGAAAAATATAGATGAACTCTCTGTAAATAGTATGGTCTACAGCTTATCATGAGTTATTCTAACTCAGGCGAGCTCTACCTCAAGACTTCCTTAATATAAGAGATCACGCACCAGCTGTTGTTAACAAAGAGACACCTCCCCCTTGAGCTTATCCGAAGCTGCCGTTCTGTCCTGCTGATGCATAGAAAAACCAGCTAGATGTAGGCTATATTGTCCATGTCCTTGTTCAGCCACGACTCCGAGAAACATAGGATATTACAGTTCTTCAGGTCCAGTTGATAGGATAGTCTCAAACAGAGCTTGTCCAGTTTGTTCTCCAGTGATTAAACAAAGGCTATTTTGTTCACAGAAGTGCAAAATTTAAGATCGGGAACTTAAATCTTGCATGACCATGTTGTCTTTGAGTCTCTCTGTGGCTCCATTTGGGCACTAAGCAAGCAGAATGTTCTAGGCCTCTACACTCTCCTGTTACAGAGGAGCCTTTATTTCCTTATGGTTGGCTCCTTTATTTTACCAGGTTAGTTATCTGAGCAAACGGTTTCTTTTTAAACAACAACCACCTGGCCGAAGGGTTGTTTACATGTATCTCCTTCATGGCCACCTCTTGAAGTATGCTAACTGTCCAGTGAAATATTCTGTTAACTCATACCCAAATAATGTTGTTGACTCATCCTATACTCATATTTGTGGCCAAAGCATAAATTGGAGAAACCCCCCCCACCTCAAACTTGTATCTCAAACAGACCATTTCAAAAATGTTTGCTGTTTTCTCATAGAGGAGGATGTCATCTTGCTGAGGAGGATGAGCTGGCCAATCAGTGGTCTACTCACATGAATATTTTTAATGACATAAGAACCATTATGTTGTTGAGGTACGCCAACACCATTCCAACACAGAAAATCTGCTTTTTAACATACTTAATTACCATTTTTTGGAAGGAAAACCATTTCACTCATATTGTAATTAATTATAGATCATATTTTATAGAAATATGGAAATGCTGGATAGCTACTTTAAAGGAGACTTGGAAGGCATTTAGACATTGCTACTCTTAATATGTTTTACTGTGTGAAACAGAAAATAAACTCAAGCACGTAACCTTTCAGACATAGGCCTACTCTGGTGTTATTTTTACCTTAACCCAGCAACCTGGTTAGCTTGTTGTGATTGAATTGGGCCCTGAGACTCCCTTTTCCCCTTGCCATGTGACCGACCCAGGGATCCTATCGTCATAGAAACACGGCTGGGCCTGGGCTAGTGTAAACAACTGGCTTTCCAAAGGGAACAGGAGCACCAGAGACGGAAGAGGAAGCGAGACACCCCACTCGCTTTTTTTTTTGTTTCTTTTCCTTTTTTCTGGTTTATTAATAGTAAATGAACTAAGTAGACCAGACCCAGCTGCTATAGCATTGTTGTCTAATGGATACACACCCAGTTAAGTAGACCTGAACAGACCATTTCTTCATTGGGAAACGGTGTGAACTATCTTCATTTATCCATCATCTTTGGCAGCACCATCCAAGGGTAAGGAGTGTTTTAGGGAGAACTGAGTGTTTTTTTCCTCCTGGTATCCTGCCACACACTTTCATTAGTATGCCTGACTGGATACAAGATAGTCTTCATTTCAGCTGCTTTGCCATGGAAACACATTAACCTAGGTGGGAGCTTAAAGATAGGCAGAGGATACACAAAGGGTGTAGCCTAGTTCTGAAGAAGCTTTGGGATACTTCAGCTGTATTCCAGCTTCCAGTTCCCAGCTCCTGTTCCCCTCCCCACCTTCCAGTAAAATGTATGCACTCATAACTGTAAGTCGCTTTGGATAGAAGCGTCTGCTAAATGGCATTTATTATTATTATTATTATTATTACTTTCCAGCCCTCAGCCCCTGTTCCCCTACCCACCTTCCAGCCCGCAGCCCCTGTTCCCCTACCCACCTTCCATGTTCCAGCCCTCAGCTCCTCACCCTATAGCCCCAGGCCCAACTGCTATTTCCAGGTGGATCCTCCAGACCCAGCCCTAACCACCAGTCATACATTCCCAAACCCAGTCTCTAGCCCAGTCTCCAGCTGCAAGCCCCCTGCCCAGTCTCCAGACCTATCCCCCTTCCCCAGTCTCCATCACCCTTCCCCAGTCTCCAGCTCCCTGCCCCAGTCTCCAGCTCCCTGCCCCAGTCTACAGCCCCCTGCCCCAGTCTCCAGCCCCTTCTCCAGTTCCAGTCTCCAGCCCCAATCTCCAAGAATCCAGTCTTCCCCAGAATGGCACTCATATGCTCTCACCTCAAACCAGAGGAGAGAGGGAGAGGACAAAGAGAAAGGAGAGGAGAGATGGCTACAGCTCTAAGTCCACCAATGACTAGGCACCATTAAATGTTGTTCTCAATTTCATTTCATTACTTTTATTACCAGCCCTCTCTTCTTTCGATTTGGCAATAATAACAGCAGAGGAATGCCACGCTCAGCATTCTGCTCTATCTGATTCTATCTTACATTTTTTCTTGATAATTAATTCCTCCTTGCACCAATGGGCTGCTGCTGAAATAAGCACTAAGCTCTCCGTGCCAATGCTGACTGTGGGAGGAAGGTTATCCAGTCGTGTGTGTGTGTGTGCGCAGCGTATATGTGTGTGTGTGTACTAACCATGTTATACACATGCTTTCATTATGACCATAGAACAGTGCTTCTCTGTGTTGTGTAGTCAACAGCTGGTTCTGCCCTCACACACCCAGAAGCTGAAGGCCGCATCTCAAAGGTGTGTGTGTGTGTGTGTGTGTGTGTGTGTGTGTGTGTGTGTGTGTGTGTGTGTGTGTGTGTGTGAAAGAGTTGTCTGTATTTTCAGCTCCACAGCACCTGATAAACGGGTCCCTGGATCCTGTTTCTGTGTGTGTGTGTGCGCACCCTCCCCCATCCAGTGCCTCAGTCTGTAAGCCTGGAGTAAAGAGGTTGTTGGTTGTCCTACCTGCTGTCGTTACTGATTGAGAACAAACGTCTCTATCTGCCCAAAACAAACATGGTGAGCGACCACAGGGGACACTGGAGGGCTGGGTGATGGGAAGGCTGCTTCCTGTCCCTATCTGAACCACGACTGGTTTGGGGTGTTTACGGCTCAGCGGTTACTGTTGTGTTTGGAAAATTAAATGCTAATCTGAAATAATTTGATATGTTGTTAAAGGTACGCAAAATTGTAGATTTGTAGTCGGGGGTGTGTGTGTTTCAGCCTGGATACAGTTGAGGCATTCTAAAGATAAAAGGGTGGATGTCATTCCTGTCAATCAGCGCTCTCACCCTGTCTTGTTTCCATTCACACACACACATTTGACATTACATTTGAGTCATTTAGCAGACGCTCTTATCCAGAGCGACTTACAGTTAGTGAGTGCATACATTATTTTTATTTTTTTCATACTAGCCCCCCGTGGGAATCGAACCCACAACCCTGGCGTTGCAAACGCCATGCTCTACCAACTGAGCTACATCCCTGCCCACAGTCACATTACACACACACACACACACACACACATCCGCACACACACACACCCGCACACACACACACACACACACACACACACACACACACCCGCACACACACACACCCCCGCACACACACTTATCTCATAGCCTTGGGGTGCCAGGCACCTCAGAATAAACAATAACAGACAGGATGAGGGTTTACCTGGCGATGACCCCTCACACACACTCCTCAGTGGGTGGAGGTGTTCACTCAACGGCTCCGCTTTCCTCCTCCACGGAGCTGGCCTCAGTTTGACCTCATCACTTGACCCCTCAGGGACTAGGAGGTCAAAGGTCAGAATGGTCAGACTGTCCTTCCAGCTGTGTCGTTCCGCTCCAGGGACTGCCCACAGTCACATTACTGTTTTCTAATTAACATATCCTAACTGACGGAAGAGCTGTTAATAGAAGCTCATATTTTCCAGTTTCCCTCCTGTAAGCATGTTAATAGAAGCTCATATCTTTCTCTATTTACATTTGACATTTTATTCATTTAGGAGACGCACATATCACAGTCAGTGATATACAGTTTCCTCAATAAAGTAGCAATCAGCAAAGTCCGAGCTAGTTTCCCTCCTGTAATGTTAATAGAAGCTCATATCTTATTTACGCTCGTCCATCTAGATAGGCCTACAGTGTATTTCCATTCTACTTCCTGTGTCCGTGAGGCTCCCACAGGAAACTCTGCTCTAGTACCATGAGCCAGACCTGACCTGGGGCTCTATGCTGTCTGAACCACACCATTCCTATCCAAAGCACCATTCAGTGGTGGGGAGTGGGGGACACCAGTGGCCATATTTGTTGTAGGCTATCATTTGGAGTGCTTGATTAGCAGAATTGATGCATGTATCTAGATGTGGGCTGTGTCTGTCTGATGTGGCCCATTCTGGCCTGCATGTTCCCCTAAGCAGCAGAACCCAGTCAGGCCCTCCTCCCAGCCTCAGCAGGGCTCTGTACTGAGACACATGGGTAATCCAGGGAGAGATTGGTAATGACCTTCTCTCTGATTTACAGTCAGAGTCTATTGGATTGGATGGATGGCAGACACGCCTATAAAAACAAAAGAAAGCAAAGGGAGAGAGGGAGCGGTCGATGGATAGAGTAGGAACACGTCTCCTAATAAAGATGTATTCCTTTTTTCATTCCCTCCATTCGCCCTGGCCGGGAGGGGGAGGAGAGAATGTGATTAACGGCCTGGTTTTCCCAGGATGCCCCTGGTGTGAGTGTGCACTTTGCAGTTCACATGTCTCTGTGTGTATTGTTTGGGCCTGTGTGTGCCTGCCGGTGTGTGTTGCGTTTGCATGTGAGCATCTCTCTCTCTCTTTCTTTCTCTCTCCTTCAGTGAATATGGAGGATAAAAGCATTTTCCATAGTCCTACAGGCAGCAGCAGTAGCAGCAGCTGTGTCTGTCCCCTGTGTTTGTGTCAGCTAATATTTAGTTCATCTCTGGTCTGGGACCTGCGGGATCGACCAGCACTCTTGGTCCACCGTCCATCTCTCACTGATCTATATTCCACACTGTCTCCCTCCGCCATCAACCCTCACATAGAGAGAGGGGGAGAGGAGAGGACCAGGGGAGATGAGAGGGGGAGAGAGGAGTGGAGACGAGAGGGCTTTATTTGTGGAGGAAGGGGGATGGAAAGGAAAGGGGATTGAGAGACAGGGATGGAGTGGGAGGAGAGTTGGAATGAGGGAGGAGTTAGATGGTGAAGGAGTTAGGAGGGGTTAGTTTGTGAATTAGAGGGGGAGGAGGGGTTAGTTTGTCAAGGAGAGGGGGGAGGGGTTAGTTTGTGAAGGAGAGGGGAGGAGGGGTTAGTTTGTGAAGGGTTGGTTGAGGAGGGGTTAGTTTGTGAAGGAGTAGTGGAGGAGGGGTTAGTTTGTGAAGGAGTGGGGGAGGAGGGGTTAGTTTGTGAAGGAGAGGGGGGAGGAGGGGTTAGTTTGAAGGAGTGGTGGAGGAGGGGGTTAGTTTGTGAAGGAGAGGGGGAGGAGGGGTTAGTTTGTGAAGGAGAGGGGGAGGTGGGGTTAGTTTGTGAAGGAGAGGGGGAGGAGGGGTTAGTTTGTGAAGGAGAGGGGGAGGAGGGTTAGGAGATGGAGAAGGAAGAGGGTCTGTGTGCACCCTATGTGTATGCCAATCAAGCACAGCTAGGGTTGGGGTGTGTGTGTGTGTCCTTCCCTCGTGCACTGTGTCCCCCTCACTAAAGCCTGCAGCTCATTGATATGCAGTGTGTAGTTATGACTGTCCACCTGCAGCGGCTCAAAACTGCTGACTCATTTGAACACACAGACAAATGCTTTTATCACAGAGTGACTGGCTCATCTGAATGGATATATAATAGCCTGGAAAGTGATGTTCTACCAGCAGCAGCTTGTCCTGTGGCAAAGCCTCACCCACACTCTTCCTTGTCTTCAAATTTCATCTCAACACTTTCATAGAAATAAGTCCGTTATACGTGCTGCTCGGCCTTCATTACGTTTCTCTCACTTTCAACACTTTCTCCTCTCTCTGTCTCTCTCTCAAAACACTAATTCCATCCCGTCACATGCGTCTTCAGCAGGGATGGGTTTTCAGCACTGTGGGCACCGGTTAGGGAGCTCAGTGTGTCATGACTACAGGCCTAATGAATAGCTTGACTGCTGCAGAGACACAACTGGTAGGGAGGGAGGTAGAGAATACAGCAGGGAGGGAGGGTTGGATGGAGAGAGAGGCTTGGAGAGAGGGAGGGTTGGATGGAGAGAGAGGCTTGGAGAGAGGGAGGGAAGGAGAAGGAGTGAAAGAGGAAGGGAAGAGTTGTTGCAACATAGTGAGCCTTAACCACCCTCTCTGTCTGTCTGTTTTCTCTCTCTCTCATAGGCCTTTAATGGGTTTTCCACTGTCCCGCTTCTAAACCTCTCTCACCGTCTCTTTCTCTCTCTCCCCTCTGCCTATCCCCTCTTTTCATCTTCTCTCGTTCTCCTCCCTCTCCCTCCAGCAGCTGGCCAGGAGAACAGCTGACTAAATCTGGAGCTTGGGGCCTCTGGCCCTTGTTCAGCCCCAGCCTCCTCCCGTTCTCAGCGCCAGCCTCCTCCCGTTCCCGTTCCCAGCCTCCTCCCGTTCCCAGCCCCCCTCCCTCCTCCCCTGGCCCCTAGCCCTGGCTCCAGCCCCAGTCCTGTCTCAGCTGAGCTTTGGCTCTATAGCTCTGGTTCTCTCTGGCCCCCACTTTTAGCCCTCAACCACACACTAGCTCCCTTACACACACATGAATGCATGCTGCACGTACTCATGCACGTATATGGTCATTTCCATGTAAAAGGACCCATGAGCACCAACATGTGAAGTTCATAGGAGCATATCAAATTGGGTGTCAAATGAAAGTTACGAATAAATAAATTAATATATATATATATATATAAACATTTCAACAATTTTCCATCCTAAAAATTTTGAATATACAAAGGCTTTGATTTCTTGTCAAACAGATGGAAAAGGGGTCTTAGAAAACATCTGCCAGAAAGTCTTAAATGTATTAGAAATGCTTCAAAATGCAATAAGTCAAGACCCCTGCCAACAAATATCAACACTTATATTTTGTAGAAATGATTTGCCTCCTGTAAGTTTAAGAAACATTGCATTGTGCCTTAATTCCATTTCCAAAAACCCACATCTTTAAGATATTTTCAAATGTCTTTCCCTCATGAGGAGGGAGGATAATGAAAGTTCACAGAAGTAACAAGTAAAGGTAGACCTATCAATTAGTTATAGCAAGGGTCGGCAACAGGCGGCTTGTGGGCCAAAATTGCCCCACAAGTGTAAAAACATTTATATGTGTATATAAATCTGTTCCCTAGTATTTTTTTCAACATATGTGATTGTGTCTCAATGTAATCAAGGTATGAAATTATTGTTATTTTCAAATACAATCTATTTTTGGGCTTAGTTGTGGTCAATTTGCAGTGTATAAATTATTAAAATTATGTTCCGACCATCCGCTCCGACACAAATCGGCCCGCGGCTGAATGTAGTTGCCTACCCCTGAGTTTTTTGTTTATTAATTATTAAGTGATTAAAACTCAAAATGATGTTACCAAATTGGTATCTGAATTTCTGCAATTGAATTTGCTATAAAGGGAAATCATAGTATTCACAAACAGTTGGGTCACCTGCTACTGTCCTCCCTTCCACTAGCAGACTGTTTGGTTCAGCTGATAACCGTTTACTTTCTCTTTCTGTCGTCTGGTGTTCAAAGCAAGCGTGTGGAAAGTCTGGACAACCCCTCCCTCTCTCTTCTCTCTCTTTCTCTCCAATGAATGTCACCTCTCCCAGCTGTTACTGACACTGACCGATCGACACCGGACGTCCGTGGATGTTGAAATTTGGTCAGTCTGCCCATGCCTTGATTTCAACGTCCAAAGGTGTCGGGACCGGCCTTCATTTGGCCCAAACATAGACGCCAATGATTGGTTCAGAAGTTTGGATAGCACAGTACATTACAGTACAGTACCGTAAAGAAAAGTGGAGTATAGTCAGCGCAATTCTGTTATCGTGGAATTGCCCATACACACACACACCACCTCTCCCTGGCCCTTGCTTTGCCCCTGCCATAGCCCCAGCCCTGGCTCTCTCTCTGGCTGGCTTCTATCTCTAGCCCTGGCCATGCCTCAACTACAGCCTCCCTTTGCTTTGCTCCCAGACCCTGTCCTGCTCTAGCCCTAGCCCTATCCTATAGAGCAGGGGTTCCTAATCTTTTTCACTCAGCATTGGGGAACATCTCGCGCCCCACATCTATTTCTATGGGCACAAGCACTGTTCATGACACAAACTGTTCACACCCTTCTTGTTGGCGAAGAGAAAATGCTGCAGGTTTAAAGCTTATTTCCTGCAATTCTATACATGACTCAAACATTACAACAAAATGTATAGGCAAAAAAACCTAGCTAAACATTTTTTCCTGGGCTAGTTGATCTGGACATTTCTAACAAGTTATAGATAGCTCTCTAAGGTATGCAATGGCTGACATGATGAGGAAAACTGATGATGCACTACCCAATTTTGAAATTGCACCTTGTGCATTCTACTATTACAACTTTCAAGAGTAAGTTGAAAGCCGGACTGAGTTCCTTAAAAAACAAAAATCCCCTACAGAGTATTTTACTTTGACTTGTCTCCATAACACCATGTTGGTGTACTGTAGCGTACAGGTCTGAAATACCACAAACCCTCTCTCTCTAGTATCTAGTGGGCTGTTTCTCTAGTCTAAACCCCTGACTGAGCTAACTTGGGATGGTTTGGCGTTACTGATGGACAGTTAGCGTCACCCAAACCCACTTTGGTCTTCCTACCTGTTTTACATTCATGTCTTTCTTTCCATCTGTTGTTTAGGTCCTCCCTCCGTCTCAGTAAGAACAGGTAGCAGACACCCGTCTGCATTGTGAAGTGAAAAATACATGTCTCCTCTGTCGCTGTAGTGTGTTTCTGTGTGTTTGGGCTTAGTCCCAGACTGTTATTTTTTCATCCACTGATTGTTGTGTTGAAGCAGAGAGGCTCAATTGGAAGATTGGGGCCGGGGTTTGATCCCTGGTCGAGTCATACCGAAGACTCTAAAAATGGGACCTGATGCCTCTGCTTGGCACTCAACATTAAAGAGATGGATTGGGGGTAAGACCCTGCGACTAGCGTCCTGTCCAGGGGGTGCACTTGTACAAGCTGCCTCACGCTGGCCTACATAAACAGGAGATGGGCTCCTGCCCTATGGGCCGTTCTGGCTGGGACTTACCAGAGAAGCAGGGTTGAACCCAGATTGATTGCTTTCTGTAATTGTCACTCAGCTGTATGAACAGCATGGTAAATCATGCTTTATGGGCTCAGTTCTACCTGTCTCACAACCATAACCAATATAGACAACCGTCCCCCAACCCCCCACCCCGACCCTACACACAGCCTGTTCTGCCTGTCTCACCACCATAACCAATATAGACAACTGTCCCCACCCCCCACCCCGACCCTACACACAGCCTGTTCTGCCTGTCTCACCACCATAACCAATATAGACAACTGTCCCCCACCCCCCCACCCCGACCCTACACACAGGCTGTTCTGCCTGTCTCACCACCATAACCAATATAGACAACTGTCCCCCAACCCCCCACCCCGACCCTACACACAGCCTGTTCTGCCTGTCTCACCACCATAACCAATATAGACAACTGTCCCCCACCCCCCCCACCCCGACCCTACACATAGGCTGGGCACACACTAACACACAGAGAGAATAATACATATGATTGACGACGGGGGAGGTTTGGAAACGCACGCACACACACACACACACTCTCTGAGAATAAAACTTGAAATATGATTGGCGGTGGGGGAGGTAGGGAAACACAATGGCCAGGAATAGTGGGCATTGTCACGTCCCGAGGCAAGCCAGACCAGGGGGCTTGAGTTTGATGGTTGCCCAGGAGGGAGTGCCTTTATTCCCCATCCCTGTCTGTCAGACTGGAGGATGCTGTGATGAGGCCCAACCAGGCCTCGGGTCCATCACACATCAGTGGGAGATGTGGACCACGTCAGACACCTGTCAGTGTTTCTCTGTGTGTTTGACAGCCCACTGTAATACTCGTCAATGGCAGCAGGACACATCAAACCGTATTGCTGACACAGGAAGGAAGGTTCAGAGAGACTCATAGCTGTAGCACACAGGAAGTTGGTGGCACCTTAATTGAGGATGACGGGCTCATGGTAATGGCTGGAGCAGAATGAGTGGAATGGTATCAAATACATCAAACACATGGCTGTGTAACATATGGATGTGTAGCATATGGATGTGTAGCATATGGATGTGTAGCATATGGATGTGTATGATGTGTAACATATGGATGTGTAGCATATGGTTGTGTAGCATATGGTTGTGTAGCATATGGATGTGTAGCATATGGTTGTTATAGGATGTGTAGCATATGGATGTGTAACATATGGATGTGTACCATATGGTTGTGTAGCATATGGATGTGTAGCATATGGATGTGTAGGATGTGTACCATATGGTTGTGTAGCATATGGATGTGCAGCATATGGTTATGTAGCATATGGATGTGTAGCATATGGTTGTGTAGCATATGGTTGTGTAGCATATGGATGTGTAGCATATGGATGTGTAGCATATGGTTGTGTACCATATGGATGTGTAGCATATGGTTGTTATAGGATGTGTAGCATATGGTTGTGTACCATATGGATGTGTAGCATATGGTTGTGCAGCATATGGTTGTGTAGCATATGGATGTGTAGCATATGATTGTGCAGTATATCGTTGTGTACCAAATGGATGTGCAGCATATGGATGTGTAGCATATGGTTGTGTAGCATATGGTTGTGTAGCATATGGTTGTTATAGGATGTGTAGCATATGGATGTGTAGCATATGGTTGTGTACCATATGGATGTGTACCATATGGATGTGTAGCATATGGATGTGTAGCATATGGATGTGTAGCATATGGATGTGTAGCATATGGTTGTGTAGCATATGGATGTGTACCATATGGATGTGTAGCATATGGATGTGTAGCATATGCCAAACTTTATAGCCTATTGTTTTATTGGTTTTTACTTTCCTAAAATAATAATTGTCCACCTCACGGTTCAGCTGTCTGAGATTTGAGCACTAAATGCATCAGGGAATTGCATGAGTAGGCTTAGGCGTCCACTGTATGATATTAATATTTAAAAAATAAATACAAAGGAAGAGAAGCTGGGCCTAGCCCCATAGAGAGGTAGAGATATGCCGGTGGCATGCTACGACACCGACATGCATTTTTTAAAATCCTTGTCAGATAGGCTACTGCGTCTGATATACAGATATAGGCGTGCAGAAGGAGGCTAATTCATACATTTTCAATCCGAATATTTATTATAAAGATAAGCATTATGTTGTTAGTTTATAGGAGTAACTCTGGTAGGCCTGAAACAGTCTTCCTCACCTCATGTTCAACTGTCGGAGTCAGTTGGCGCACCAGTGCGCGTGCCTTCATATCATAGGCCTGCAGTTTGCATTTTTTTTTATGTCTGTGTCCATATTGTCCATGAGTTTCTAGTAGATGGACCATATGGTTCAAGACAAAATAGTATCATAATTGAAAATTGCATTATTTTCAATTAACTCTGCAACTCTTCCAACTATTTACTTTTTTCACAACTACCACCAATTTGGCGACAAAACATTTACAAAAGAGGGATGGGAAGAGGGAGGGATGGGAAGAGGGAGGGAGGGGGGAGGGATGGGAAGAGGGAGGGAGGGGGGAGGGATGGGAAGAGGGAGGGAGGGATGGGAAGGGGGAGGAGGGAGGGATGGGAAGGGGGAGGAGGGATAGGGAGATTGGGGAGGGGAGGGATGGGAAGGGAGAGGAAGGGAGGGATGGGATGGGAGGGGATGGGAGAGGAGGGATGGGAGGGGAGGGAAGGGGGAGAGGGGAGGGAAGGGAGAGGGGAGGGACGGGAAGGGAGAGGGGAAGGAAGGATGGGAGAGGGGAGGGATGGGAGAGGGGAGGGATGGTTTCGGGGGTTTCGACATAGCAATTAGGATCTGGCAAAAAATACTTGAATCAGTTATAGAACCCATTGCCCTTTATGGTTGTGAGGTCTGGGGTCCGCTCACCAACCAAGAATTCACAGAATGGGACAAACACCAAATTGAGACTCTGCATGCAGAATTCTGCAAAAAAATCCTCAGTGTACAACGAAAAAGACCAAATAATGCATGCAGAGCAGAATTAGGCCGATATCCGCTAATTATCAAAATCCAGAAAAGAGCCATTAAATTCTATAACCACTTAAAAGGAAGCGATTCCCAAACCTTCCATAACAAAGCCATCACCTACAGAGAGATTAACTTGGAGAAGAGTCCCCTTAGCAAGCTGGTCCTGGGGCTCTGTTCACAAACAGACCCCACAGAGCCCCAGGACAACAACACATTTAGACCCAACCAAATCATGAGAAAACAAAAAGAGAATTACTTGACACATTGGAAAGAATTAACAAAAAAACAGAGTGTACTAGAATGCTATTTGGCCCTAAACAGAGAGTACACAGTGGCAGAATGCCTGACCACTTGACTGACCCACACTTAAGGAAAGCTTTGACTATGTACATACTCGGTGAGCCTTGCTATTGAGAGAGGCTGCCGTAGGCAGACCTGGCTCTCAAGAGAAGACGCTATGTGCACAATGCCCACAAAATGAGGTGGAAACTGAGCTGCACTTCCTAACCTCCTGCCAAATGTATGACCATATTAGTGACACATACAGTGGGGAGAACAAGTATTTAATACACTACCAATTTTGCAGGTTTTCCTACTTACAAAGCATGTAGACGTCTGTAATTTTTATCATAGGTACACTTCAACTGTGAGAGACGGAATCTTAAACAAAAATCCAGAAAATCACATTGTATGATGTTTAAGTAATTAATTTGCATTTTATTGCATGACATAAGTATTTGATACATCAGAAAAGCAGAACTTAATATTTGGTACAGAAACCTTTGTTTGCAATTACAGAGATCATACGTTTCCTGTAGGTCTTGACCAGGTTTGCACACACTGCAGCAGGGATTTTGGCCCACTCCTCCATACAGACCTTCTCCAGATCCTTCAGGTTTCGGGGCTGTCGCTGGGCAATACGGACTTTCAGCTCCCCTCCAAAGATTTTCTATTGGGTTCAGGTCATGAGACTGGCTAGGCCACTCCAGGACCTTGAGATGCTTCTTACGGAGCCACTCCTTAGTTGCCCTGGCTGTGTGTTTCGGTCGTTGTCATGCTGGAAGACCCAGCCACGACCCATCTTCAATGCTCTTACTGAGGGAAGGAGGTTGTTGGCCAAGATCTCGCGATACATGGCCCCATCCATCCTCCCCTCAATACGGTGCAGTCGTCCTGTCCCCTTTGCAGAAAAGCATCCCCAAAGAATGATGTTTCCACCTCCATGCTTCACGGTTGGGATGGTGTTCTTGGGGTTGTACTCATCCTTCTTCTTCCTCCAAACACAGCGAGTGGAGTTTAGACCAAAAAGCTCTATTTTTGTCTCATCAGACCACATGACCTTCTCCCATTCCTCCTCTGGATCATCCAGATGGTCATTGGCAAACTTCAGACGGGGCCTGGACATGCGCTGGCTTGAGCAGGGGGACCTTGCGTGCGCTGCAGGATTTTAATCCATGACGGCGTAGTGTGTTACTAATGGTTTTCTATGAGACTGTGGTCCCAGCTCTCTTCAGGTCATTGACCAGGTCCTGCCGTGTAGTTCTGGGCTGATCCCTCACCTTCCTCATGATCATTGATGCCCCACGAGGTGAGATCTTGCATGGAGCCCCAGACCGAGGGTGATTGACCGTCATCTTGAACTTCTTCCATTTTCTAATAATTGCGCCAACAGTTGTTGCCTTCTCACCAAGCTGCTTGCCTATTGTCCTGTAGCCCATCCCAGCCTTGTGCAGGTCTACAATTTTATCCCTGATGTCCTTACACAGCTCTCTGGTCTTGGCCATTGTGGAGAGGTTGGAGTCTGATTGAGTGTGTGGACAGGTGTCTTTTATACAGGTAACGAGTTCAAACAGGTGCAGTTAATACAGGTAATGAGTGGAGAACAGGAGGGCTTCTTAATGAAAAACGAACCGGTCTGTGAGAGCCGGAAGTCTTACTGGTTGGTAGGTGATCAAATACTTATGTCATGCAATAAAATGCAAATTAATTACTGAAAAATCATACAATGTGATTTTCTGGATTTTTGTTTTAGATTCCGTCTCTCACAGTTGAAGTGTACATATGATACAAATTACAGACCTCTACATGCTTTGTAAGTAGGAAAACCTGCAAAATCGGCAGTGTATCAAATACTTGTTCTCCCCACTGTATATTGTGAATCGCCCTTAAGTTATAAAATATGGAGATATGATGTTTAGGCCATATCGCCCAGCCCTATTGTGTGAGAGAGTGTGTGTGTGTTTCCACGTGTAAGTGTATTGGCCTGTAGCAGTAATTAGCTATCTAAACCAATGTGATGAATATGATGAACTCAGTTTAAATCAGCTGCTTGGTTCTGCTCCCATAACCCCATTAGTCCAGAGACTCTGTCTCTCTCTCTCTCTCTCTCTACCTCACTCTCTCTCTCTCCCTCTCCTCTTATCCCTGTCCATCTCTCCCTCCTTCTCCCTCTCTGGCTGTCTGTCCAGGACTGCTATTGACCTCATTTTGACAAACTCATTGACCTAATTCAAGGATATATGCCATCTTGATCAGCAGGGGGGTCTCTGAACCCCCATTATCTCTTGCTAAGGTCATTGGTTGTAACCCCATTCACCCCCCAGCCCCACCCAATCCCCGCCCTGTGTAGCTACTGTACCATCTCAAATGGAGCTAATGACGATCTCCAAACACACAACAACAGATGAAACATTGCATTAATATGATTAGTCAGAGGTAGCATTTTTACAGATGGTGCTGTAATAGGCCTGATTCAAGCAGTCAATAACATATTGTTGAATACTGTGTTGTGTTCTACTAATAGAATAGAATAGAATGGAATAGAATTTAATCTAATAGAATAGACACCAGCTAGATGTGTGAATCATTGGAGGGCTGACCTGACAGACTGTGTGTTGTGGCTGCCTACCTGGTGATGGTCAAATACCACTCACTGTGGGGGATCACTTACACACAGTTACAGAGGCCTGCTAGCCATGATGAACACACACACAGACACACACACACACACACACACAGACAGACAGATAGACAGCGTTATCATGGCAACT
The DNA here is from genome assembly GCF_020615455.1 of Coregonus clupeaformis. Classification (NCBI taxonomy): domain Eukaryota; kingdom Metazoa; phylum Chordata; class Actinopteri; order Salmoniformes; family Salmonidae; genus Coregonus; species Coregonus clupeaformis. The sequence goes on along the minus strand of NC_059209.1, from coordinate 31,823,297 downwards.
CGCATGTCAACAAATGGCTCTAGGGGAAATATTCCCTTCACTCTAGTAGTGGGCAATTTCTCTCAATCGTCCGTCAATAAAGGGTAGCTATTTACATGTAATGAGAGCCATTTCAGGAGAATAGGGTTCTGAAAGGGTTTTGATAATATCAGCTGTCTGCATTTAGCTGGAGAGACGAAACCAAAAGTGGCTGCAGACCTATTCAGAGTCCTTAGTTCCCTATTCTAGGAACAGCTCTTATGCAAGTTATTGATGCATTCAGTAGGCCCACTCTTTGCCTCCATGTGTTTGTGTGAGATAAGAAAAGTGGTACGGTATATAATGTCAGATGCTTACAGCGTTAAGAGAGAATGTTAGCTATCCATTTATAGCCTATCAATGAGACAATATCCTTAACCTCAACATCAATATTTACAGGAATTGCCTACAGGCAGGAGAATCGACCACAGTATTTACAGGCAGGAGAATCGAACAGTCTCTCTCTCTCTCTCTCTCTCTCTCTCTCTCTCTCTCTCTCTCTCTCTCTCTCTCTCTCTCTCTCTCTCTCTCTCTCTCTCTCTCTCTCTCTCTCTTCCTCTCTCCTCCCCCCCCCCCCCCCCCCCCCCCCCCCCCCCCCCCCCCCCCCCCCCCCCCCTTCCTCAGTATCTGTCGATAGCAGCGCTGGGCTAGTGAGATGTTTGTCTTGGTCTTTTTTTGATGTGTGTGTGACGGCTGAGGCTTTTACACAGACTCAGCGGAGGGCTGAGAGATGCTAGATGACGCGTGTCAAATTATATTAAACGTGAGAGCCCCCCCATCCCCTCCTCCATTCCATCTCTTCCTCTATCCCTCCTCCTGTTCCTGGCTTTGTCCGGTGTGGTTAGAGTGAAGAATGACACTTGTCATCTCTGTTTGGGGGTAAAAGATGTCATGTCTGATGTATTACCCCTGACATCGTACTGGGCAGCGCCGCACAGCCCACTCTGGGCTACATAGACAAAGACAGGTTCAGGAAGGACAAAGACAAGCTGAAATAACACCCTATCCCTACCATATTCCCTAGTGGCTTTGGTGGAAAGTAGTGCACTGTATAGGGAATAGGGAGTATTTTGAGCAACAGGGCTCAGTGTAGGTCTATGTGAAGTTGCCTAAATGCAAAGGTAAGGCGGCATAGTGATACGCGTGTCTCATACCATATGTGCAGTCACATGCCTTTGTGATTTCATATGGGAGATAATCAGCTCCCGGGACAGTGAGGGAATTAGCGTGTAAGATGTGCTTCTGTGCCCTCTCTGCAGCCTTCTTTGTCCTTTGAATGAGGAATTGAGTATAGGCTACTACTTGAAACCAGGTCATTCACGAATGGATATTAATTGTGTGACTGTTGCAAACCAATATATGATAGGAGTAATGTTTGAGTAGTCTATGAGTTTGAGAGGTATAGTCTTATTGATCTGGGCTCTCAGGACAGTAAGCCGTAAACACACTACTACAGTGAATGCAAAATGCCAAACAAAGAGATATTGGGGTGTGTGGCGTTGACTTCCAAGCTGCCAATAAAAATGAACATTTTTGTAAGATTTAATTTAATATTTTCCAAGCTGCCATTTCCTAGGAGGTGTTTCATTTTTCTCTCTGCGTGACGGGACGAGGGGGGATGTGAGCGTGTTCCAAGGTATCCCCACTCCTTCTCTCACCGTCATTGTAAATAAGAATTTGTTCTTAACTGACTTGCCTAGTTAAATAAAGGTACAATTTAAATTTTAAAAAAGGTATCCTCACTCCTTTCTCACCCTTGCATTCAGAATTGCTAGTTGTTAAATGTATGTGTGGCTTTTAACCATCGTTATCTTGGACTGTGGGCTGCCTTGGGGAATACTGTAGATGATGGTAAATGACCTGGGTGACTCCAGGAAGGAAGGGGTTAAGTCCGAGCCGGCAGGGCTACGTTATGCAAACTGGGCTGGCTGTAGCATAAAGGGGAAGAGCTGAGCTCAGAGGAACCCTGGCTCACGGCCAAATCCCTCCCTCCCTCCTCACCCCTCGCTACAGCTGAGTGCTCCCCATGCTTCCTGTGTGTGTGTGTGGGTGGGTGTGTGTGTGTGTGTGTGTGAACACAGTGCTGGAATGCTGCTTCCCCCTCGTCTAAGGCCGTTGTGTGTGTCTGGAGTGGTGCCTCTTGTCTGGTGTGTGACGTCAGCACACACACAGCAGGTCAGCTTAGGGCTAGGCAGCACTGAGAGTGTGTTGGAGGAGTCACATATTAGAGGGAGGGAGAAAGAAAGAGGGTGTTTGTGGGAGTAGGAAGCATAACTTAGGAGTCAGGAGTGTGTGTTTGGATTTACTATCCTTGTAGGGTTTAGGGACATTTTTTGGTCCCCACAAGGATAGTAAAACAAAACGTATGTGTGTGTGTGTGTGTGCGTGCTGGGGGGGGTTGTAGTAGTGTGTCAGGTGACTTTTCAACGGAATGGGAGGAGCAAAGGGAAGGTTACTTCCTGACTAGTCGCCCCTAACACACACACACACACTCTCTTTACGTCCTCTCTGATTCTCTGGTGGATGGTGTGTGAGAAGCACAGTCCGATTTCCCTTGGGCATCATCATCAAAACCTAACCACGTTTTTCATGTGTGCTTTTTTTGTTGTTGCATGGATTTGTACCAGTCTTGTGACATTGTGGCCATTGTAGCTGTTTTGATTAAGGTCAAGCCTCATGTGTCCCCCATGTCACCGTCTGTAATCCCCTTCCTAATATAGAGGGTTGTCGTTACAAACACACTTAGCCTAAGCTTTAAAGAGCTGATGATGGCTTTTCAATCGATCCTCAGTACATTCATCTTCTCTCTCTCTCTCTCTCACACACACACACAAACACAAACACCAACCACTTATGTTCATCTTCAGCCAAGAGACTCTTGAGGTACTTCTCTTGGTAATTACGCATGCTAATTTCCATACATCTCTAATTTCCCTCCCAACTCTACACATGGTTGTGGCGGATGTATAGACTGAGAGTCCAAAGCAGGCATGTGGTTTCAAACAGGTTAGCTAAAGCCCTGCTGTCCAAATAATTCAGTTGAATATCTCACGGCTAGTCAGACAGCCGTCCTCTCGCCAAGCTCCAGAATCACTCAACAGGCCAGTAAATCAGGCTGGGTCTGACCGTCCAATCCAACAAAATTAGACTCCATTTTGTAAGTGATAGTTTGGAAATTGCAAGTCATTCCTGACGGATTGCGTGGCAACTAAGTGGCGGCTTCACCCGGCGAGATCAGAGTGGACTGTCATTTCAGCAGCCGCAGGATGACACCTCCAATCACACACAGACACACACACTCCATCCCCATGATTAATATGCAGATTTGCTGTCAAATTCACATGTAGAAGTAATGGAAATTCATAGAATGAAGAAAAAATATATATATATATATTTTATAGGCTACACCTGGCTCTGGTTGGTGTGACAGCAACTGTGGAGGACAAGGCCTTTGATCTTTCAGAGAGGTCATGGCACAAACATGGCCACCCTTGGTGCTCAGCTGTGTTATTCCAGCTTGACCCTCACCTAGACCACACACACACACACACTACAACACACCTAAAGCAGCGTCCCTTGTGTAAATGCATTGATCTGTGTTTGGTCTCCCCTCCCAGTAAGACTGAGGCATACACCCACACCCTAAAACCTCTGAATCTTTCCTTACTTCTCAGATTTCCTCTTAGGAGCTTGTTTCAGATGATGACATCACTAATCTAGGCCTAAGGGCTGAACAGATTGCTCACTCACTTTTCAAAGGTTTCTAAGTTCCACCCAGACCTCCAAGTGTCCATCCCAAATGGACCAGGGCCTATAGGGATATTCATCCCATCTCTCTAGTTCCACCCCACCCTCTCTCCTCTCCTGCATTAGAGCTGCACCATTCTTCACATGCTGGTCAGATCTCCTTTCAGGTCCTCTGACTCAGGCCATATGGAATTCCAAACTAGCACTGTGCTCTTTAGATATCATACTGTAGGATTCCTTTGACTACCATAGGATCCATTCCCCTTCTACTGCGGTCTTCTGCTGAGCTGAAATGGACCCTGGCTCTGGCTAGCTTTGGTGCAGTGCTGGATTGAGCTGTTCCATGTCTGTCTGTAGCTCATGTGTTAATTTGATAAGATCTCAAAGCTAAAGTGGCGAATGGGCCTCACTTCTCTTTTCCTCTTTGTATCCTCTCTCTATATAGGCCTACATCTCTGTTCTTCTTTCTTTCACACACAGGACTTTTCTCATTTGGGCAAAAGTCTGCACGCCTTCCTCTCTCCTCCGCCGTCTCTTTAACCTTTATTTAACTAGGCAAGTCAGTTAAGAACAAATTCTTATTTACAATGACGGCCTACACCGGCCAAACCCGGCCGACGCTGGGCCAATTGTGTGCTGCCCTATGGGACTCCCAATCACGGCCGGTTGTGATACAGCCTGGAATCGAACCAGGGGGTCTGTAGTGATGCCTCAAGCACTCAAGCACTGAGATGCAGTGCCTTAGACCGCTGCGCCACTCGGGAGCCCCTCCTCCGTCCTCTCTCCCCGTCCTCTCTTTTTTAATCTATAAAATGTATTACACAACTAGCAAAATTGTTTTTATCACGTTATACTTTTATTTGTGGATTCCACCCTGTAAACTCATTAGCATGATGTCGCGCGATTGGAGAAGGAGTCTCATTTCATACAAGCACATTTTCTACCACTTTCCCTCTCCTCCCCTCTCCTCGATTACCTTTGACCTTTTTCAAAAGGAGGCCAGAGAAGACGGAGGAGAGAGGACGCAGTTGAGCAAATCCAATTGAGAAAAAGTCACACACACGGTCACAGATACACGCGCACACACACACACACACACACACACACACGACTGTGTCATATTAGATTTAAAGTGACATTCACTCATAAACCAATTCAGCAAATAAAGTTAATGATCCACCCGCCGCTGTGGCTGAATTTTCTCCATTGACTTGGAATCTTAATTTGATTGGGGAAATATATGTATGATGCTCAATCTAATTTACCCCAGTGGACGGTTGCACACTCACACTGAGAGCTTTTGTGCTTAGGCAAGCAGCCTCCCAGCCTCGACTGGGTCTCTTAATGTGGGAATGCTCAACCTCATTTTATTATAGGACCCATATATAAAGCCTACGTTCTTGCTCCTGTGGGTCTGTGTGGGTTAATTTTGGAGGGGCTGTGGCCTCTCCTTCTCCCTGAAATGAGAGCAGGGGGTTGGTATTTTGGGGGCCCCATGTTGTTGAATGTGAGGAAGGAGGGCTTGTAGCTGTTCAAGAGAGAGCTTGCTGGCTTCTCACCACTCATACGGTTTCCAAAGCAGAGAGGGAGTATCTGGGCTAGTGCTTTGATGTGGGCCCCCAAGTGTATGGGTGGTCTGGGGGCCCCTGTGCGTTTACACATATACACACACACTCTACTGCTTGCATTCTCTCTCTCTCTCACTCTCACTCTCTCTCTGTCTCACTCTCACTCTCTCTCTCTCTCTCTCTCAAAGCCAAGTGTGATTTCACCAGCGCAGTCATGAGGGGTTTCTAGGGCAACCTCACAGAGGCCTTGTTCTAAAAATGTCTGCCATGGTTCCTTTGAAAGTCTGTGCTGGCCTCTCCAACACACAGAAACAGCCCTTAGCTGCACTTTGGGAGGGGGCTGAGGGGGGCAGGGGAGGGGAACACACAGTCTAATAGCTAGCACATGAGATACTGAAGGTTTCATACCAACCAGCAGTCAGGGGAAGAAAAGGGAGAGAAGGGTGTGTGTGTAAATGGTTATATTCCTGTGCTCAGCGCTTAGCTAAATTAAAAGTGAATTTTTCACATAGGGGCAGTTTGTGGTGGCCAGACCAGTGGACAGGAGAGGAAGAAGAAAACTCATTACTGACCCATCTGTCAAACAGAGAGGGAGAGAACTAAGATGGATGGAGGAAGGGAAGGAAAGAAAGTGAGGGAGGACCCACTAAAGAGCCCAGGCAGCAGTCTGTTGGTTGTGTTATGGAATCTATCTGCTTGTAAATATTTGGCATTGTATTAGATCAATCTTTTCGTTTGACGTCTCCTTTCTATTCCTATTCTCCCTGTTGTGTGTTTCTTGTCTGCTAATGATAAGTGACAGTAGGTGTTACTTTTTCCACAGGCGTGTATCAGACCTGCCAAGTTGTCTTCGAGCTGCATGTTTCTGATGTTCTGTTATTCTACTCGTTGGACTGGGAAAGGCTGGAGAACACACACTGAACCTGTTTTTGACACACACACACACACACACTGTTGTTAAGAGTAGCATTCTTGCTCTGAGACACGGCTTAGGCGGAATCCTTCCATTCACAGGCTGTGGGGATCCTGTAAGGGCTCAAACAAACACACTTACAGGTCAGAGGTCTACCTTTAACTACTCCCTCATTAGCCATTCATTCTTCATAAAGGATTTATCATAGGGTAGGTTTGGGGTCTCATCTTGTAAAGGATGCAGTATTCAAGCCTCCCTTTGGTAATGCAGGCCCCATGTCGAGTAGCTGTGGGAGCTTAGATATCCCTGTTAATACACGCCTGATATCACAGCACCCACAGATCTTTGATAAGTGTATTTATACATGCATGTCTCCACTTGGCCCCAATACGTTTTTATCTTTATCTCTCTAACTCTCTCCTCAGCGCATAAATTAATTCATAATGCGCTTTGTCTCCCTGGCCCCTCCCCAATATTAATAAATGCATGATCTCACGCTGGCTGTGTCTCTTTCATATGCTCATCAGTGTGTGTTTTAGACCAGCACTTGCAGCCCCACCCTCTTCATGCATATTCATAGATGCATAATGACCCCCGCCTCTGGAAATGCAGAGCTCAGGAGGAGATCAAACACTATTCAAATGAGCCGGCTCCATTATTCACTCACTCGCACTCCACACTCACACTCACTGTATCTGTCTTGCTATCATTGCTGACCCAACCTGCCCTCTCTGTTTCCGTGCCACAGGACATCTCTCTGTACTCAATGTGGTCATGATTTGATGTTAGGGGAATATGGAATATATCTTTGCACCCATTTCATAAGGTTTCTGAAGGTCTACTTGACCCTTACGCATGGCATGCCTTTATGGAGAGGACATGGCTTAGTAATGAATTGTTTGATTTAATAAACATCTCCCAGGCCGGATGTTTTTGTGTATGTTGTTTAAAGGTTTTAGAGGTTTGGGCTTCTATGTCCTCAGTTCTGTGTGATGTCCCAATCAGAATGTAATGTAAATCCTCTTCTTTTTTCTCCCCCAAGCCCTTTCTCTCACTCTCTACCACCTCTCCTTGGCTTTTATTTTATAGTGGATGGAAGGCTTGTTAATTCTCAATATTTTTCTCTCTCCTCCTTCCCAGGGTTCCATCTGAGTGGTACGGTAACAGACCCGGCCACATCCTCTCAGCCTGAGATGGTCTGCAGCGTGAGCGTCAGCTTCGACCGCTGTAAGATCACCGCGGTAACCTGCAGCTGCGGCAACAAGGACATCTTCTACTGCGCCCACGTTGTAGCGCTGGCCCTGTACCGCGTACGGAAGCCCGAGCAGGTCAAACTGCACCTGCCCATCTCAGAGACGCTGTTCCAGATGAGCCGAGATCAGCTGCAGAAGTTTGTCCAGTACCTGATATCAGTGCATCATACGGAGGTGTTGCCCACCGCACAGAAACTGGCTGATGAGATACTGTCAACTAACTCAGAGATCAACCAGGTCCACGGTGAGTGTGTTTCTGTGAGTGTGTGTGTGTGTACGTAGGCCCCACTGAGGACGTTGATTGTGTGATAAAGGTAAAGGGAGATCAATGCTGCTCATTAGACTGATGCTGCCTGTAAACGAAATGGTCTGTCCACTTCTAATCAACACTATAGACCTGGCTTTTATTTACCTTAGAGAGGGGGAGAAGAAGGGAGAAGGGTAAAGAAGAGAGAGGGAGAGGACGAGGGAGGGATAAAATCAAATCATATTCTATTTGTCCCATACTTTGTAAACAACAGGTGTAGACTAACAGTGAAGTGTTTACTTACGGGCCCTTCACAACAATGCAGAGAGAAAAAAATATAGAATATACAGGTTTCCCCAGCTCCACAAGTTACCTAAAAGTAGATATCATTTTAGAGTTATTTATTTAATTAATAAATAATGTGTTGTCTCATTGTGTCTGTGTCTCTGTGTGTAGGGGCCCCAAACCCCATGGCAGGGACCAGTGTGGATGATGAAACTGTGTGTGTTTTACTAACGTTTCTCGCTCTCTCTCTCTCTCTCTCTCTCTCTCGCTGTCTGTCTGTCTGTGCAGGGGCCCCGGACCCAACGGCAGGGACCAGTGTGGATGATGACTGTGTGTTTTACTAACTTTTATTTCTCTCTCTCTCGCTCTCTCTCTCTCTCTCTCTCTCTCTCTCTCTCTCTCTCTCTCTCTCTCTCTCTCTCTCTCTGGTCTCTCTCTGTGTCTCTGTCTGTCTCGCTCTCTGTGTGCAGGGGCCCCAGACCCCACAGCAGGAGCCAGTGTAGATGATGAGAACTGTTGGCACCTGGATGAGGAGCAGGTCCAGGAGCAGGTGAAACTCTTCCTCTCTCAGGGAGGATACCACGGCTCTGGGAAACAACTCAACCTGCTGTTCAGCAAGGTAATAATAATAATATGCCATTTAGCAGACGCTTTTATCCAAAGCGACTTACAGTCATGTGTTCATACATTTTTAGGTATGCGTGGTCCCGGGGATCGAACACACTACCCTGGCGTTACAAGCGCCATGCTCTACCAATTGAGCTACAGAGGACCACACACACACCCCTCCCTCACACACACACCCCCCTCCCTCACTCTCCTCCTGTAGACACTGAATCTCTTCAGTCTGGTCCAGAGTACTCTCCTCCTCTCATCCTCCCACAGGTTCTCTTTGTAAAACTTTAAAACAAGAAGTATTACTAGCAGAAGTGGCTGAAACATTGCTTTATATCTCCTTTCATATACAGTGGGGGAAAAAAGTATTTAGTCAGCCACCAATTGTGCAAATTCTCCCACTTAAAAAGATGAGAGAGGCCTGTAATTTTCATCATAGGTACACGTCAACTATGACCGACAAATTGAGAAAAAAAATCCAGAAAATCACATTGTAGGATTTTTTATGAATTTATTTGCAAATTATGGTGGAAAATAAGTATTTGGTCACCTACAAACAAGCAAGGTTTCTGGCTCTCACAGACCTGTAACTTCTTCTTTAAGAGGCTCCTCTGTCCTCCACTCGTTACCTGTATTAATGGCACCTGTTTGAACTTGTTATCAGTATAAAAGACACCTGTCCACAACCTCAAACAGTCACACTCCAAACTCCACTATGGCCAAGACCAAAGAGCTGTCAAAGGACACCAGAAACAAAATTGTAGACCTGCACCAGGCTGGGAAGACTGAATCTGCAATAGGTAAGCAGCTTGGTTTGAAGAAATCAACTGTGGGAGCAATTATTAGGAAATGGAAGACATACAAGACCACTGATAATCTCCCTCGATCTGGGGCTCCACGCAAGATCTCACCCCGTGGGGTCAAAATGATCACAAGAACAGTGAGCAAAAAATCCCAGAACCACACGGGGGGACCTAGTGAATGACCTGCAGAGAGCTGGGACCAAAGTAACAAAGCCTACCATCAGTAACACACTACGCCGCCAGGGACTCAAATCCTGCAGTGCCAGACGTGTCCCCCTGCTTAAGTCAGTACATGTCCAGGCCCGTCTGAAGTTTGCTAGAGTGCATTTGGATGATCCAGAAGAGGATTGGGAGAATGTCATATGGTCAGATGAAACCAAAATAGAACTTTTGGTAAAAACTCAACTCGTCGTGTTTGGAGGACAAAGAATGCTGAGTTGCATCCAAAGAACACCATACCTACTGTGAAGCATGGGGGTGGAAACATCATGCTTTGGGGCTGTTTTTCTGCAAAGGGACCAGGACGACTGATCCGTGTAAAGGAAAGAATGAATGGGGCCATGTATCGTGAGATTTTGAGTGAAAACCTCCTTCCATCAGCAAGGGCATTGAAGATGAAACGTGGCTGGGTCTTTCAGCATGACAATGATCCCAAACACACCGCCCAGGCAACGAAGGAGTGGCTTCGTAAGAAGCATTTCAAGGTCCTGGAGTGGCCTAGCCAGTCTCCAGATCTCAACCCCATAGAACATCTTTGGAGGGAGTTGAAAGTCCGTGTTGCCCAGCGACAGCCCAAACATCACTGCTCTAGAGGAGATCTGCATGGAGGAATGGGCCAAAATACCAGAAACAGTGTGTGAAAACCTTGTGAAGACTTACAGAAAACGTTTGACCTGTGTCATTGCCAACAAAGAGTATATAACAAAGTATTGAGAAACTTTTGTTATTGACCAAATACTTATTTTCCACCATAATTTGCAAATAAATTCATTAAAAATCCTACAATGTGATTTTCTGGATTTTCTTTTCTCATTTTGTCTGTCATAGTTGACGTGTACCTATGATGAAAATTACAGGCCTCTCTCATCTTTTTAAGTGGGAGAACTTGCACAATTGGTGGCTGACTAAATACTTTTTTTCCCCACTGTACAAACTCATTAACATCAAAAGGCTGCATGCATTTCTACCAGTGAATTTCCACAGCCAAGTTGTTTCTATTCAGTTCAAAGATACTGTTACTCTGTTAGTCTAAAGGGCCATTACCATGGCAGTTGGCATGTACATTAAACAGTGCCATTGTTGAGGTTTGATGTTGCTTTTAGTCCTTGATGTACACTTACACTCCTCTGGTGTAGAGACAGGCTAACTGCTGTGCCAACCTCTGCATTGTGATATGCTCTTCTAGTGTAGATTTAGCCTAATGTCAAATATTTAGCATGGCGCTAATGTCAAATATTTAGCCTGGCGCTAACAACAAATATTTAGCCTGGCGCTAACAACAAATATTTAGCCTGGCGATATCAACAAATATTTAGCCTGGCGCTAATGACAAATATTTAGCCTGGCGCTAACAACAAATATTTAGCCTGGCGCTAACAACAAATATTTAGCCTGGCGCTAATGACAAATATTTAGCCTGGTACTAATGACAAATATTTAGCCTGGCGCTAGCAACAAATATTTAGCCTGGCGCTAATAACAAATATTTAGCCTGGCGCTAATGACAAATATTTAGCCTGGCGCTAACAACAAATATTTAGCCTGGCATTAACAACAAATATTTAGCTTGGCGCTAACAACTAATATTTAGCCTGGTGCTAACAACAAATATTTTGCCTGTGAAACCCTATTCCCTACTTTTGACTACTTTTGATCTGGGCCCATCTGGACTCAAAGTAGTGCATTACATAAGGAATATGTTATGGACTCTGGTCAGAAGTAGTGCACCACATAGGGAATAGGCTTCCATTAGGGACACAGACTAAACCCTAGCGCTAATGTGATATTTTTAGCTAGCACTAATGTGTTGACCGCTATGTAAAGACTGACCATTAGCACCCCGCCCCGCCCCCGGTTTTAATGTCTGTCTGCAATAAGCTCTCTGAGTCCTTTACACACACACATGCTGATGCTGTCCTCCCTGGCCCATAGGTGAGGGAGATGCTTCGTATGCGTGACTCCAACGGTGCCAGGATGTTAACACTGATCACAGAACAGTTCATGGCCGACCCTCGCCTGGCACTGTGGAGACAGCAGGGCACCACCATGACCGACAAGTACAGACAACTCTGGGACGAACTAGGTGAGCACACACAAACACACACACACTAATGAGCAGCATAATTAATTCATATTTGCAAACACACATACTCACCGGCTAGTTTATTAGGTACAGAACCCCGTTCACGAAAATGGATCGTTCTTACAGACAGTGAGTCACATGGCTGTGGCTTGCTATATAAAGCAGGCATCGAGGCATCCAGTTACTGTTTGATTGAATGTTAGCATAGGTAAAACGAGTGACCTAAGCGACTTTGAGCGTGGTATGATCGTCGGTGCCAGGACCACCAGATCCAGTATCTCAGAAACGGCCGGCCTCCTGGGCTTTTCACACACAACAGTGTCTAGGGTTTGCCGAGAATGGTGAGACAAACAAAAAAACATCCAGTCAGTGGCAGTCCTGTAGACACAAAAAAAGCTTGTTGATGAGAGAGGTCGAAGGTGATGACAAGAATCGTGCAAGCTAACAGGCGGGTCACAAACAGACAAATAACAGCGCAGTACAACAGTGGTATGCGGAACGGCATCTCGGAACGCACAACTCGTTTATCCTTGTCACGGATGGGCAATTGCAGCAGACGACCACACCAGGTTCCACTCCTATCAGCTAAAAACAAGAAGTGGCTCCAGTGGGCACGCGATCACCAACCCTGGACAATTGAGGAGTCGTAAAACATCACCTGGAACATGACAGCGAGTTCAGTTTACTTGAGTGGCCTGCACAGTCCCCAGACCTCAACCCAATAGAGCATCTTTGGGATGAGATGGAACGGGCTGTTCGCAGCATGAATGTACCGTCGTCCAATCTGCAGCAACTGCGTGATGCCATCGCGTCAGCATGGACCAACATCCCTATGGAACGTTTCCAACACCTTGTAGAATGCCCTGAAGAATTCAGGCTGTTCTGGAGGCAAAAGGGGGTCCGACCCGGTACTAGATGGGTATACCTAATAAACTAGCCGGTGAGTATACAGTAGGCTATTTTATGTACTGTACTGATACGGACTACACAAACGCTCTTCCTTGCCTGCTGTTGTTTTTATGATGAATCTATGCCACTGTCTCCTACACACGCTATCCACAATACTATACTATTTATTATCTACGCTGGATAAGAAGCACTCGCATTAGTACAGATTACACACACACACAGATCTTGGGGTTATGTAGCCTATGTTATGTTAGTTCTGCTCTCCTACTCATGTGTGAATGAGGACAGAAAAGTTCCTAAATTTCAACCTCCTATTTTCATTTCTATATCCTATGTTCTGACACCCACACACACACACACACACACACACACACACACACCAGCCCTCTGGGTAGGCGCGGAGACTAAGCGTGGGTCTTTGAATGGATTACTGGCTGTTTACTCCTAATCACTAGAAGGACAGTCTGTTACCATGACAATGACAGCTGTTTTATCTCCAGCCTTTGTTGTTGTTTTGTTTAGTTGTCTCTTTTTTGCTTCTGGTCTTGTTCTCTGCTTTTTAGGGATGGCTTATTCAGACACATGAACACACACCCACACTGTGAAAGTTTTGCTGCTTTAATTTGTATTTTTGGAAGTGTAACAATGCTTTGAAGCCCAGACATCAAATTCTCTCCCAGAGTCCTTATCGGCCTGCTTGATGTGTGGCAAATGCTGCCTCTCGGCTCGGCTGCTTTCTTCATTTGTCTTTCACCTCAGGGCCGTTACTCCTCTCCTCTCCTCCAGACACAAAGCCTTCCTTCATTCCTCCGCTACTTGATCTCCTTTTCTTTTTTCTGTCCATCTATCTTTCTCTCTCTCTCTCTCTCTCTCTCTCTCTCTCTCTCTCTCTCTCTCTCTCTCTCTCTCTCTCTCTCTCTCTCTCTCTCTCTCTCTCTCTGTCCTTGTCCCTCTCTGTGTTCTTGTCCCTCTCTGTGTTTCTCAATGTTTTCCTCCCCCTTTCGTCCATCAATCGTTGCCTAATGCCCAATTGTAGTTGTAATAGCGGAGTGTGTGTGTACGTGCGTGTGTTAGCTGATGTGTTTTTGGTTTGTCTTTGTGACACCGTCGTCCTATATATTCCTGAATGTGTTGTGATATCCGCTGAGATTTCTTCACTTTTAGTCTTTAGTTTGTTTCTGTTTACCTAGCTAGTATTGATGTGTCTTTGACAGTACGTGAAGGACAAATAGTTTCAACTTTTCAAAGAGTTTGTCAACAAGAAAAGTTGCATTGTGTGTCAGTTCAAGACTGCATCTACATCTACAAAGTATGCGACTCCCTTCAAATTGTTTGGGGTGAAAAAATTGATTTGATTGCTTTCTAAACTCTAGACTTCTTTGAAAAGTTGGATGAACTTTAATACCCATTTCTTTAGTGTTGCTAAATAACTACACAACAATAGACACACATTTTTGGGTGAAAAACAAAAGATGGGTGGGACCTCTGTTACCTGCAGTTTGGTTTGGTTCTGTGTTTACCACCTTCATAATACTCTCCTGATCTGAGCCTTAAGTCAAACATGACCTTGGTAGGATGAGACCTGACCTGTGTGTGTGTGTGTGTGTTCAGGTGCCCTGTGGATGTGCATCGTGCTAAACCCCCACTGTAAGACGGAGCAGAAGTGTTGGTGGCTCAGACAGCTGAGGAGGTGGAACAGCGTGGAAGTGTGTCCCTGGGAGGATGGTAACCATGGCAACGATCTGCCCAACCTCACCCACTCCCTGCCTCAGGGTGCCCATGGCAACCAAGGTGTGAGACAGGTCTCTCTTTCTTTTCTCTTTCGTTCTCTCCATCTCCCCTGCGTTTCTCTTTCTCGCTTCATCTCTCTCTCTCTGTTGTTAGCCTGAAGCTAACGTTTGAAATATTCCTCCCTCCTGTGCCTCCCTCTCCCTCTATCCCTCCTCCTCCCTCCCCTCAGTCTAATGCTAGTTTCTCTCTCTCCTGTCAGAGTTGCGTCCCCACAGGACGGTGTTCACACGGGCCATCGAGGCGTGTGATCTCCATTGGCAGGACCGTCACCTGCAGCACATCATCGCCAGTGACCTCTACGCCAACTACTGTTACCACGACAACCAGGACGGCTCGCTCTTCGACGCACGTGGATGGCCCATGTGGCACGGTGAGTGTGTATGTATGTGAGAATGTTTTTTTTTGTGTGTGTGTGTATCGGGATGATGGGTGTGTGTAAAGGGGCGAGAGAGGACGGTGTGTCTGTATATGTGTGTGTGTGTGTTGTCCTATGCCAAAATGAGTGGTCACAAGCCAAAAGCCTTATAGAACATGATCAAGACACGCAGCATAAAGACATGAATCCCTCCCTCTTTCTCTCTCTCTCTCTGTCTCTGTCTGTCGTTCTCTCTCGTTCTTTCCCTCTCTCTCTTTCTGTCTCTCTCTCTTTCTCTCTCTCTCTGTCTGTCTGTCTGTCTGTCTGTCTGTCTGTCTCTCTCGCTCTTTCCCTCTCTCTCTCTCTCTCTCTCTCTCTCTCTCTCTCTCTCTCTCTCTCTCTTTTCAGAACATGTCCCGACGGCTTGTGCTCGGGTGGATGCCCTGCGTTCCCATGGTTACCCCCGTGAAGCGCTGCGATTGGCCATTGCCGTGGTGAACACACTACGGCGGCAGCAGCAGAGACAACTGGAGCATTTCCGCAGACATAAGAAAGGTCAGACTGCATTTATTAGATGAAATAGGATTATTATATGACAGTTCTAGGTCCCCATTAACTACTAAAGCGATGTCCACCAATGAAATGGCACTTATACCTGCTGAAAGCATTCTTTACAATAAATAGTTGAGGCACACAGTGTTGTTAATTGGGACGTTGCTACAGCGTTGTTAATGTTGTGTCAATAGGGATTAGGGTTGTACAAATTTGGTAACAGTCCTAAAATTCCCAGATTTTCTGGAAATCCCGGTTGGAGGAAGTTTGCGAAGTTACTGTAACTTTTCAACCCTAATAGGGTTGATGCTGGGTGTTGTGCACTGTAGTTTACATGTGTTGTGTCCTCTCCGTGACAGAGCTGCTCCATAAAGCCGTCACCTCCATAACCAACATGGAGGGCTGGGTGGGTCACCCCCTGGATCCCATCGGCACGCTGTTCAGCACCCTCACTGAGACGGGACGGGGGGCAGAGGAGGGGGCCAACACCTGCCTTGACCTCTCAGGTACAAAACATATTAATCTAGTCTTCTCTGTCTCTCTCTCTCCCTCTCTACTTTTCTTTGAATCTTTTCGTCTCATCTCTCTCACTCAGATGGTCCCTCTCCTCCCCCTCTCACCCATCACCGTACGCTCACATTCCTCTCTTCTTTCTCTTCTCCTCTCCGAGTCAAACATAGTCAAGGCATACCCTAAGCTTGGCCCAGTGATATGGAAAAAAAATAGCTGGTGATCTTGGGCCTGTCCCAAATACTTTTGACCTGGGCCGTTGTCAAAGGTAATGCACTATATATCGAATAGGGTGCCGTTTGGGACTGCCTGACCCTCAGTGGTGTGGAATAGGTGGGAGCCTCCAACCCTCAAAGAACAGACACACTGACTACTGGGCATTGACCTCTCTCTCTCTCTCTCTCCTCTCTCTCTCTCAGACTGTTCCAGTGTGGTGAGTCGTGCGGAGCTGCAGCGGTTGCCAGTGCAGCGGTTGCTAGGCGAGGGTGAATCGTATGTGGCGCTGGCCGTGGAGACTGCTCTGATTGGCTTAGGCCAGCAGAGGGTGATGCCTGACGGGCTGTACGCCCAGGAGAAGGTGTGTCGCAACGAAGAGCAGCTATTGGCCAAGCTGCAGGAAGTGGAGCTGGATGACACGCTGGTCAAGATCTTCCGCAAGCAAGCCATCTTCCTGTTAGAGAGTGAGGACACACGCACACACACACACAAGCCATCGTCCTTTACTTTGGTTATTGGTTAAAGTGTAAAATAATCTTCCATAGGCTTGTGTGGAATATGTGTGTTTCCATGGCTGAGCTGTAGCTGTGAAAGCAGAAAGGGCTTTTAGTCTTTCCTTCCTTCCTCCCTCTCTCCTCTCTCCTAGCCTCTCCTTCCCTCTCTCCTCTCTCCTAGCCTCTCCTCCCCTCTCTCCTCTCACCTAGTCTCTCCTCCCCTCTCTCCTCTCTCCTAGTCTCTCCTCTCTCCTAGTCTGTCCTCCCCTCTCTCCTCTCTCCTAGTCTCTCCTCCCCTCTCTCCTCTCTCCTAGTCTCTCCTCCCCTCTCTCCTCTCTCCTAGTCTCTCCTCTCTCCTAGTCTCTCCTCCCCTCTCTCCTCTCTCTTAGTCTGTCCTTCCCTCTCTCCTCTCTCCTAGTCCCTCCTTCCCTATCTCCTCTCTCCTAGTCGCTCCTTCCCTCTCTCCTAGTCTCGCCTTCCCTCTCTCCTAGTCTATCCTTCCCTCTCTACTCTCTCCTAGTCTCTCCTTCCCTCTCTCCTAGTCTCTCCTTCCCTCTCTCCTAGTCTCTCCTCCCCTCTCTCCTAGCCTCTCCTTCCCTCTCTCCTCTCTCCTAGCCTCTACTCCCCTCTCTCCTCTCACCTAGTCTCTCCTCCCCTCTCTCCTCTCTCCTAGTCTCTCCTCTCTCCTAGTCTGTCCTCCCCTCTCTCCTCTCTCCTAGTCTCTCCTCCCCTCTCTCCTCTCTCCTAGTCTCTCCTCTCTCCTAGTCTCTCCTCCCCTCTCTCCTCTCTCTTAGTCTGTCCTTCCCTCTCTCCTCTCTCCTAGTCCCTCCTTCCCTATCTCCTCTCTCCTAGTCGCTCCTTCCCTCTCTTCTAGTCTCGCCTTCCCTCTCTCCTAGTCTATCCTTCCCTCTCTACTCTCTCCTAGTCTCTCCTTCCCTCTCTCCTAGTCTCTCCTTCCCTCTCTCCTAGTCTCTCCTCCCCTCTCTCCTAGCCTCTCCTTCCCTCTCTCCTCTCTCCTAGCCTCTCCTCCCCTCTCTCCTCTCACCTAGTCTCTCCTCCCCTCTCTCCTCTCTCCTAGTCTCTCCTCTCTCCTAGTCTGTCCTCCCCTCTCTCCTCTCTCTAGTCTCTCCTCCCCTCTCTCCTCTCTCCTAGTCTCTCTTCTCTCTAGTCTCTCCTCCCTCTCTCCTCTCTCTTAGTCTGTCCTTCCCCTCTCTCCTCTCTCCTAGTCCCTCCTTCCCTCTCTCCTCTCTCCTAGTCGCTCCTTCCCTCTCTCCTAGTCTCGCCTTCCCTCTCTCCTAGTCTATCCTTCCCTCTCTACTCTCTCCTAGTCTCTCCTTCCCTCTCTCCTAGTCTCTCCTAGTCTCTCCTCCCCTCTCTCCTAGCCTCTCCTTCCCTCTCTCCTCTCTCCTAGCCTCTCCTCCCCTCTCTCCTCTCACCTAGTCTCTCCTCCCCTCTCTCCTCTCTCCTAGTCTCTCCTCTCTCCTAGTCTGTCCTCCCCTCTCTCCTCTCTCCTAGTCTCTCCTCCCCTCTCTCCTCTCTCCTAGTCTCTCTTCTCTCCTAGTCTCTCCTCCCCTCTCTCCTCTCTCTTAGTCTGTCCTTCCCTCTCTCCTCTCTCCTAGTCCCTCCTTCCCTATCTCCTCTCTCCTAGTCGCTCCTTCCTCTCTCCTAGTCTCGCCTTCCTCTCTCTAGTCTATCCTTCCCTCTCTACTCTCTCCTAGTCTCTCCTTCCCTCTCTCCTAGTCTCTCCTTCCCTCTCTCCTAGTCTCTCCTCCTCTCTCCAAGTCTCTCCTCCTCTCTCCTCTCTCCTAGTCACTCCTCCCCTCTCTACTTTCTCTAGTCATCCTTCCCTCTTCTCTCTCCTAGTCTCTCCTTCCTCTCTCTCTCCTCCCCCCCTCTCTCCTCTCTCCTAGTCTCTCCTCCTCCTTGTCTTCTTGTCTTTTCCTATCTCCTAGTCTTTCCTCCCCTCTCTAGTCTCTCCTAGTCTCTCCTTCACTATCTCTTCTCTCCTAGTCTCTCCTTCCCTGTCTCCTCTATCCAAGTCTCTCCTCCCCTCTCTCCTCTCTCCTAGTCACTCCTCCCCTCTCTCCTCTCTCCTAGTTTTCCTTCCCTCTCTCCTCTCTCCTAGTCCCTCCTTCCCACTCTCCTCTCTCGTAGTCTCTTCTTCCCTCTCTCCTAGTCTCTCCTTCCCTCTCTCCTAGTCTCACCTTCCCTCTCTCCTAGTCTCGCATTCCCTTTCTCCTCTCTCCTAGTCTCTCCTCCCCTCTCTCCTCTCTCCTAGTCTCTCCTCCACTCACTCCTCACTCCTCTCTCCTCCCCTCTCTCCAAGTCTCTCCTCCCCTCTCTCCTCTCTCCTAGTCTCTCCATCCCTCTCTCCTAGTCTCTCCTTTCCTCTCTCCTAGTCTCTCCTCCCCTCTCTAGTCTCTCCTAGTCTCTCCTTCACTATCTCTTCTCTCATAGTCTCTCCTTCCCTGTCTCCTCTATCCAAGTCTCTCCTCCCCTCTCTCCTCTCTCCTAGTCACTCCTCCCCTCTCTCCTAGTCTCTCCTCCCCTCTCTCCTCTTTCCTAGTCTCTCCTCCCTCTCTCCTCTCTCCTAGTCCCTCCTTCCCTCTCTCCTCTCTCGTAGTCTCTCCTTCCCTCTCTCCTAGTCTCTCCTTCCCTCTCTCCTAGTCTCACCTTCCCTCTCTCCTAGTCTCGCATTCCCTTTCTCCTCTCTCCTAGTCTCTCCTCTCCTCTCTCCTAGTCTCTCCTCCCCTCACTCCTCTCTCCTAGTCTCTCCTCCTCTCTCTCCAAGTCTCTCCTCCCCTCTCTCCTCTCTCCTAGTCTCTCCTTTCCTCTCTCCTAGTCTCTCCTCCCCTCTCTAGTCTCTCCTAGTCTCTCCTTCACTATCTCTTCTCTCCTAGTCTCTCCTTCCCTGTCTCCTCTCTCCTAGTCTCTCCTCTCCTCTCTCCTAGTCTCTCCTCCCCTCTCTCCTCTTTCCTAGTCTCTCCTCCCTCTCTCCTCTCTTCTCTCCTAGCCTCTCCTCCCCTCTCTCCTCTCTCCTAGCCTCTCCTTCCCTCTCTCCTCTCTCCTAGCCTCTCCACCCGTCTCTCCTCTCTCCTAGTCTCTCCTCTCTCCTAGTCTGTCCTTCCCTCTCTACTCTCTCCTAGTCTCTTTCCCTCTCAACTCTCTCCTCTCTCCTAGTCTCTCCTCCCCTCTGTCCTAGTCTCTCCTCCCCTCTCTCCTCTTTACTAGTCTCTCCTCCCTCTCTCCTCACCTCTCTCCTCTCTCCTAGCCTCTCCTTCCCTCTCTCCTCTCTCCTAGCCTCTCCACCCGTCTCTCCTCTCTCCTAGTCTCTCCTCTCTCCTAGTCTGTCCTTCCCTCTCTACTCTCTCCTAGTCTCTTTCCCTCTCAACTCTCTCCTCTCTCCTAGTCTCTCCTCCCCTCTGTCCTAGTCTCTCCTCCCCTCTCTCCTCTCTCCTAGTGTCTCAATTCCTCTCTCCTAGTCTCTCCTTTCCTCTCTCCTAGTCTCTCCTTCCCTCTCTCCTAGTCTCTCCTTCCCTCTCTCCTCTCTTCTAGTCTCTCCTCTCCTCTCTCCTAGTCTCTCCTTTCCTCTCTCCTCTCTCCTAGTCTCTCCTTCCCTCTCTCCTCTATCCTAGTCTCTCCTTCCCTCTCTCCTAGTCTATCCTTCCCTCTCTCCTAGTCTCTCCTTCCCTCTCTCCTCTCTCCTAGTCTCTCCTCCCCTCTCTACTCTCTCCTAGTCTCTCCTCCCCTCTCTCCTAGTCTCTACTCCCCTCTCTCCTACTCTCTCCTTTCCTCTCTCCTAGTCTCTCATTTCCTCTCTTCTCTCTCCTAGTCTCTACTCCCCTCTCTCCTAGTCTCTCCTTTCCTCTCTCCTAGTCTCTCCTCCCCTCTCTAGTCTCCTTCTCTCTCTCCTCTCTCCTAGTCTCTCCTTCTCTCTCTCCTCTCTCCTAGTCTCCTTCTCTCGCTCCTCTCTCCTTGTCTCTCCTTCCCTCTCGTCTCTCCTCCCCTCTCTCCTCTCTCCTAGTCTCTCCTTGTCTCTCGCTTCTCTCTCCTAGTCTCTCCTCCCCTCTCTCCTCTTTCCTAGTCTCTACACTCCTCTCACCTAGCCTATCCCCTCTCTCCTCTCTCCTAACCTCTCCAACCGTCTCTCCTCTCTCGTAGTCTCTCCTCCCCTCTCTCCTAGTCTCTCCTCTCCTCTCTCCTAGTCTCTCCTCTCCTCTCTCCTAGTCTCTCCTCCCCTCTCTCCTCTCTCCTAGTCTCTCCTTTCCTCTCTCCTAGTCTCTCCTTTCTTCTCTCCTAGTCTCACCTTCCCTCTCTCCTCTCTCCTAGTCTCTCCTCCCCTCTCTCCTCTCTCCTAGTCTCTCTTTCCCTCTCTTTTCTTTCCTAGTCCCTCCTTCCCTCTCTCCTCTCTCCTAGTCTCTCCTTCCCTCTCTGCTAGTCTCTCCTTCCCTCTCTACTCTCGCCTAGTCTCTCCTTCCCTCTCTCCTCTCTCCTAGTCTCTCCTTCTCTCTCTACTCTCTCCTAGCGTCTCCCCCCTCTCTACTCTCTCCTAGTCTTTCCTTCCCTCTCTCCTCACTCCTAGTCCCTCCTTCCCTCTCTCCTCTCTCCTAGTCTCTCCTCTCCTCTCTACTCTCTCCTAGTCTCTCCACTCTCTCCTAGTCTCTCTTCCCCTCTCTCCTCTATCCTAGTCTCTCCTTCCCTCTCTACTCTCTCCTAGTCTCTCCACTCTCTCCTAGTCTCTCCTCCCCTCTCTCCTCTATCCTAGTCTCTCCTTCCCTCTCTACTCTCTCCTAGTCTCTCCTCCCCTCTCTCCTCTCTCCTAGTCTCTACTCTCCTCTGTCCTAGCCTATCCCCTCTCTCCTCTCTCCTAGTCTCTCCTCCCCTCTCTCCTTGTCTCTCCTCTCCTCTCTCCTAGTCTCTCCTCCCCTCTCTCCTCTCTCCTAGTCTCTCCTCCCCTCTCCTCCCCTCTCTCCTCTACTCTCCTCCCCTCTCTCCTCTCTCCTAGTCTCTCCTCTCTCCTAGTCTGTCCTTCCCTCTCTAGTCTCTCCTCCCCTCTCTCCTCTCTCCTAGTCTCTCCTCCCCTCACTCCTCTCTCCTAGTTTTCCTTCCTTCTATCCTAGTCCCTCCTTCCCTCTCTCCTCTCTCGTAGTCTCTCCTTCCCTCTCTCCTAGTCTCTCCTTCCCTCTCTCCTAGTCTCTCCTTCCCTCTCTCCTAGTCTCACCTTCCCTCTCTCCTAGTCTCGCATTCCCTTTCTCCTCTCTCCTAGTCTCTCCTCTCTCCTAGTCACTCCTCCCCTCTCTCCTAGTCTCGCATTCCCTTTCTCCTCTCTCCTAGTCTCTCCTCCCCTCTCTCCTCTCTCCTAGTCTCTCCTCTCTCCTAGTCTGTCCTCCCCTCTCTCCTCTCTCCTAGTCTCTCCTCCCCTCTCTCCTCTCTCCTAGTCTCTCCTCTCTCCTAGTCTCTCCTCCCCTCTCTCCTCTCTCTTAGTCTGTCCTTCCCTCTCTCCTCTCTCCTAGTCCCTCCTTCCCTATCTCCTCTCTCCTAGTCGCTCCTTCCCTCTCTCCTAGTCTCCTTCCCTCTCTCCTAGTCTATCCTTTTCCCTCTCTACTCTCTCCTAGTCTCTCCTTCCCTCTCTCCTAGTCTCTCCTTCCCTCTCTCCTAGTCTCTCCTCCCTCTCTCCAGTCTCTCCTCCCCTCTCTCCTAGTCTCTCCTCCCCCTCTCTACTCTCTCCTAGTCTCTCCCTCTCTCCTAGTCTCTCCTCCCCCTCTCCTCTCTCCTAGTCTCTCCTTCCCTCTCTCTCTCCTAGTCTCTCCATCTCTCTCCTAGTCTCTCCTCCCTCTCTCCTCTATCTACTCTCTCCTTCCCTCTCTACTCTCTCCTAGTCTCTCCTCCCCTCTCTCCTCTCCTAGTCTCTCCTCTCCTCTCTCCTAGCCTCTCCTCCTCTCTCCTCTCTCCTAGTCTCTCCTTCCCCTCTCTCCTAGTCTCTTCTCTCCTCTCTCCTAGTCTCTCCTTCCCTCTCTCCTCTCTCTACTCTCCCTCCCCTCTCTCTCCTCTATCTCTCCTCCCCTCTCCTCTCTCCTAGTCTCTTTCCTCTCTCCTAGTCTCTCCTTCCCTCTCTCCTAGTCTCTCCTCCCTCTCTCCTCTCTCCTAGTCTCTCTCTCCTCTCTCCTCTCTCCTAGTTTCCTTCTTCTCTCCTAGTCCCTCCTTCCCTCTCTCTCGTGTCTCTCCTTCCCTCTCCCTAGTCTCTCCTTCCCTCTCTCCTAGTCTCTCCTTCCTCTCTCCTGTCTCACCTTCCCTCTCTCCTAGTCTATTCCCTTCTCCTCTCTCCTAGTCTCTCCTCCTCTCCTAGTCTCTCCTCCCTCTCTCCTAGTCTCCATTCCCTTTCTCCTCTCTCCTAGTCTCTCCTCCCCTCTCTCCTCTCTCTCGTTCTCCTCTCTCTCCTAGTCTCTCTCCTCCTCTCTCAGTCTCTCCTCCCTCTCTCTCTCTCCTAGTCTCTCCTCTCTCCTAGTCTCTCCTCCCCTCTCTCCTCTCTCTTAGTCTCTCCTTCCTCTCTCCTCTCTCTCTAGTCCTCCTTCCCTCTCCTCTCTCCTGTCTCTCCTCTCTCTCCTCTCTCCTAGTCTCTCCCTTCCCTCTCTCCTAGTCTCTCCTTCCCTCTCTCTCTCCTAGTCTCTCCTTCCCCTCTCTCTCCTAGTCTCTCCTTCCCTCTCTCCTAGTCTCTCCTCCTCTCTCCTAGTCTCACCTCCTCTCTCCTAGTCTCTCCTCCCTCTCTCCTCTCTCCTAGTCTCTCCTCCCCTCTCTCCTCTCTCCTAGTCTCTCCTCCCCTCTCTCCTCTCTCCTCTCCTCCCTCTACTCTCTCCTCCCCTCTCTCCTCTCTCCTAGTCTCTCCTTCCCTCTCTCCTAGTCTCTCCTTTCCTCTCTCCTAGTCTTTCCTCCCCTCTCTAGTCTCTCCTAGTCTCTCCTTCACTATCTCTTCTCTCCTAGTCTCTCCTTCCCTGTCTCCTCTATCCAAGTCTCTCCTCCCCTCTCTCCTCTCTCCTAGTCACTCCTCCCTCTCTCCTCTCTCCTAGTCTTCTTCCTTCCCTCTCTCCTCTCTCCTAGTCCCTCCTTCCCTCTCTCCTCTCTCGTAGTCTCTCCTTCCCTCTCTCCTAGTCTCTCCTCCCTCTCCTAGTCTCTCTTCTCCTAGTCTCTCTTCTCTCTCTCCTAGTCTCTCCTTCCCTCTCTCTCTGTCTCTCCTACTCTCTCTAGTCTCTCCTCCTCTCCTCTCTCCTAGTCTCTCCTTCCCTCTCTCTCTCCTAGTCTCTCCTCCCTCTCTCCTCTCTCCTAGTCTCTCCTCTCCTCTCTCCTAGTCTCTCCCTCTCTCCTCTCTCCTAGTCTCTCCTCCCTCTCTCCTAGTCTCTCCTCTCCTCTCTCTCCTAGTCTCTCCTCCCTCTCTCCTCTCTCCTAGTCTCTCCTCCCTCTCCTCTCTCTAGTCTCTCCTCCCCTCTCTCCTCTCTCCTAGTCTCTCTCCTCTCTCTAGTCTCTCCTTCTCTCTCTAGTCTGTCCTCCCTCTCTCCTCTCTCCTAGTCTCTCCCTCTCACTCTCTCCTCTCTCTAGTCTCTCCTCCCTCTCTCCTAGTCTCTCCTCCCTCTCTCCTCTCTCCTAGTGTCTCCTTCCTCTCTCCTAGTCTCTCCTTCCTCTCTCCTAGTCTCTCCTTCCCTCTCTCCTAGTCTCTCCTTCCCTCTCTCCCTAGTCTCTCCCTCTCCTCTCTCCTAGTCTCTCCTTCCCTCTCTCCTCTCTCCTAGTCTCTCATTTCTCTCCTCTATCCTAGTCTCTCCTTCCCTCTCTCCTAGTCTCTCCTTCCTCTCTCCTAGTCTCTCCTTCCCTCTCTCCTAGTCTCTCCTCCTCTCTCCTCTCTCCTAGTCTCTCTCCCTCTCTCTCTCCTAGTCTCTCTCCTCTCTCCTAGTCTCTACTCCCTCTCTCCTAGTCTCTCCTTCCTCTCTCCTGTCTCTCTTCTCTCCTCTCTCCTAGTCTCTACTCTCCTCTCTCCTAGTCTCTACTCCCTCTCCTAGTCTCTCCTTCCCTCTCTCTCCTAGTCTCTCCTCCCTCTCTCTAGTCTCCTTCTCTCTCTCCTCTCTCCTAGTCTCTCCTCTCTCTCTCTCTCTCTGTCTCTCTCCTCTCCTAGTCTCTCCTTCCTCTCGTCTCTCCTCCCTCTCTCCTCTCTCCTAGTCTCTCCTGTCTCTCTCTCTCCTAGTCTCTCCTCCCTCTCTCCTCTCCTAGTCTCTCCCTCCTCTCTCCTAGTCTTCCTCTCTCCTCTCTCCTAACCTCTCTACTCTCCTAGTCTCTCCTCTCTCTCTCCTAGTCTCTCCTCTCTCTCTCTCCTAGTCTCTCCTCCTCTCTCCTAGTCTCTCCTCCTCTCTCCTCTCTCTTAGTCTCTCCTCTCTCTAGTCTCTCCTTCCTCTCTCCTAGTCTCTACCTTCCCTCTCTCTCCTCTCTCCTAGTCTCTCCTTCTCTCCTCTCTCCTAGTCTCTCTTTCCTCTCTCTTCTTCTCTCCTAGTCTCTCCTTCCCTCTCTCCTCTCTCCTAGTCTCTCCTTCCCTCTCTGCTAGTCTCTCCTTCCTCTCTCTCTCCCTAGTCTCTCCTTCCCTCTCTCCTCTCTCCTAGTCTCTCCTTCCCTCTCTCCTCTCTCCTAGTCTCTCCTCCCTCTCTCTCCTCTCTCCTAGTCTCTCCTCTCCTCCCTCTCTACTCTCTCTAGTCTCTCCACTCTCTCCTAGTCTCTCTTCCCTCTCTCCTCTCTCCTAGTCTCTCCTTCCCTCTCTCTCTCTCCTAGTCTCTCCTCCTCTCTCTAGTCTCTCTCCCCTCTCCTCTCTCCTAGTCTCTCCTTCCCTCTCTCTCTCTCTAGTCTCTCCTCCCTCTCTCCTCTCTCCTAGTCTCTACTCCCTCTCTCCTAGTCTCTATCCCTCTCTCCTCTCTCCTAGTCTCTCCTCCCTCTCTCCTTGTCTCTCTTCTCTCTCCTAGTCTCTCCTCCCTCTCTCCTCTCTCCTAGTCTCTCCTCCTCCTCTCCTCCCCTCTCTCCTCCTCTCTCCTCCCCTCTCTCCTCTCTCCTAGTCTCTCCTCTCTCCTAGTCTGTCCTTCCCTCTCTACTCTCTCTCCTCTCTCTCCTCTAGTCTCTCCTCTCTCTCTCTCTCCTAGTCTCTCCTCCCTCTCTCTCTCTCCTCCCTAGTCTCTCCCTTCCCTCTCTCCTAGTCTCTCATCCCTTTCCTCTCTCCTAGTCTCTCCTTCTCCTCTCTCCTAGTCTCTCCTTCCTCCTCACTCCTAGTCTCTCCTTCTCTCTCTCCTCTCTCCTAGTCTCTCCTCCCTCCTCCTCTCCTCTCTCCTAGTCTCTCTCCTCTCTCCTAGTCTCCTTCCTCTCTCTCTCTCTCCTAGTCTCTCCTTTCCCTCTCTCCTAGTCTCTCCTCCCCTCTCTCTCTCTCCTAGTCTCTCTTCTCTCTCTCTCTCTCCTAGTCTCTCCTTCCCTCTCTCCTCTCTCCTAGTCTCTCCTCCTCTCTCTCCTAGTCTCTCCTTCCCTCTCTCCTCTCTCCTAGTCTCCTCCCTCTCTCCTCTCTCTCTCCTAGTCTCTCCTCCCTCTCTCCTCTCTCCTAGTCTCTCCTTCTCTCTCTCCTCTCTCCTAGCCTCTCCTCCCTCTCTCCTCTCTCCTAGTCTCTCTCCCTCTCTCCTAGTCTCTCCTCCTCTCTCTCTCCTAGTCTCTCTCCTCTCCTCTCTCCTCTCTCTAGTCTCTCCTCCTCTGTCCTAGTCTCTCCTCCCTCTCTCTTCTCTCCTAGTGCTCTCCCTCTCCTAGTCTCTCCTTTCCTCTCTCCTAGTCTCTCCTTCCTCTCTCCTAGTCTCTCCTTCTCTCTCTCCTCTCTTCTAGTCTCTCCTCTCCTCTCTCCTAGTCTCTCCTTCCCTCTCTCCTCTCTCCTAGTCTCTCCTTCCTCTCTCCTCTCTCCTAGTCTCTCCTTTCCCTCTCTCCTAGTCTCTCATTCCCTCTCTCTCTCCTAGTCTCTTCTCCCTCTCTCTAGTCTCTCCTCCCTCTCTCTCCTCTCTCCTAGTCTCTCCTCCTCTCTCCTCTCTCCTAGTCTCTCCTCTCCTCTCTCCTAGTCTCTCCTCTCTCTCCTCTCTCCTAGTCTCTCCCTTCCCTCTCTCCTAGTCTCTCCTCTCTCTCTCTTCTCTCTCCTAGTCTCTCCTCTCCCTCTCTCTCCTAGTCTCTCCTCCCCTCTCTCTCTTCTCTCTCCTCTCTCCTAGTCTCTCCTCCCCTCTCTAGTCTCTCCTTCTCTCTCTCCCTCTCTCTAGTCTCTCCTTCTCTCTCCCTCTCTCCTAGTCTCCTCTCTCTCCTCTCTCCTAGTCTCTCCTTCCCTCTTCTAGTCTCTCCTCCCTCTCTCCTCTCTCCTAGTCTCTCCTTTCCCTCTCTCTCCTAGTCTCTCCTTCCCTCTCTACTCTCTCCTAGTCTCTCCTCCTCTCTCCTCTCTCCTAGTCTCTCCTTCCCTCTCTCTCCTAGTCTCTCTCCTCTCTCCTCTCTCCTAGTCTCTCCTCCCTCTCTCCTCTATCCTAGTCTCTCCTTCCCTCTCTCCTCTCTCTAGTCTCTCCTCCCCTCTCTCCTCTCTCCTAGTCTCTTCTTCCTCTCTCTCCTAGTCTCTCCTTCCCTCTCTCCTAGTCTCTCCTTCCCTCTCTCCTAGTCTCTTTCTCCTCTCTCCTAGTCTCTCCTTCCCTCTCTCCTCTCTCCTAGTCTCTCCTCCTCCTCCTCTCCTCTCTCTCCTCCTCTCTCCTAGTCTCTCCTCCCCTCTCTCCTCTCTCCTAGTCTCTCCATCCCTCTCTCCTAGTCTCTCCTTTCCTCTCTCCTCGTCTCTCCTTCCCTCTCTCTCTCCTAGTCTCTCCTTCTCTCTCTCTCTCTCCTAGTCTCTCCTTCCTCTCTCTCTCTCTAGTCTCTCTCCCTCTCTCCTCTCTCCTAGTCTCTCCCTCCCTCTCTCCTAGTCTCTCCTCCCTTCTCTCTCTCTCCTAGTCTCTCCTTCCTCTCTCCTCTCTCCTAGTCTCTCCTCTCTCCTCTCTCCTAGTCTCTCCTTCCTCTCTCTAGTCTCTCCTCTCCTCTCTCTCTAGTCTCTCCTTCTCTCTCTCCTAGTCTCTCCCTTTCCTTCTCTCCTCTCTCCTAGTCTCTCCTCCCTCTCTCCTCTCCTAGTCTCTCCTCTCCTCTCTCTCCTCTCTCCTAGTCTCTCTCTCTCCTCTCTCCTAGTCTCTCCTCCTCTCTCCCTCTCTCCTAGTCTCTCCTCTCCTCTCTCCTAGTCTCTCCTTTCCCTCTCTCCTAGTCTCTCCTCCCTCTCTCTAGTCTCTCCTCTCTTTACTCTCTCTCCTCTCCTAGTCTCTCCTTCCCTCTCTCTCTCCTAGTCTCTCCTCCCTCTCTCCTCTCTCCTAGTCTCTCCTTCTCCTCTCTCCTAGTCTCTCCTCCTCCTCTCTCCTAGTCTCTCTTTCCTCTCCTCTCTCCTTTCCTCTCTCCTAGTCTCTCTCTCTCTCCTCTCTCCTAGTCTCTCCTCTCCTCTCTCCTAGTCTCTCCTTCCTCTCTCCTAGTCTCTCTCTCCTCTCTCCTAGTCTCTCCTCTCCTCTCTCCTAGTCTCTCTCTCCCTCTCTCCTCTCTCCTAGTCTCTCCTCCCCTCTCTCCTCTCTCCTAGTCTCTCCTCCTCTCTCCTAGTCTCTCCTCCCTCTCTCTCTCTCCTAGTCTCTCCTCCTCTCTCCTAGTCTC
The DNA here is from genome assembly GCF_020615455.1 of Coregonus clupeaformis. NCBI lineage: Eukaryota > Metazoa > Chordata > Actinopteri > Salmoniformes > Salmonidae > Coregonus > Coregonus clupeaformis. Next base: position 31,794,980 of record NC_059209.1, on the reverse strand, counting down.
TCCTCCTCTCTCCTCTCTCTAGTCTCTCCTTCCCTCTCTCTTCTCTCTCTAGTCTCTCCTTCCCTCTCTCCTCTCTCCTAGTCTCTCCTTTCCTCTCTCCTAGTCTCTCCTCCCTCTCTCCTCTCTCCTAGTCTCTCCTCCCTCTCTCTCTCTCCTCTCTCCTAGTCTCTCCTCCCTCTCTCTCCTCTCTCCTAGTCTCTCCTCTCCCTCTCTCCTCTCTCCTAGTCTCTTTCTCTCTCTCCTCTCTCCTAGTCTCTCCTCTCTCTCTAGTCTCTCCTTCCCTCTCTCCTCTCTCCTAGTCTCTCTCTCCCTCCCTCTCTCTCCTCTCTCCTAGTCTCTCCTCCCCTCTGTCTCCTAGTCTCTCCTCTCTCCTCTCTCCTAGTCTCTCCCTTTCCTCTCTCCTAGTCTCTCCTTTCCTCTCTCCTAGTCTCTCCTTCCCTCTCTCCTAGTCTCTCCCTCCTCTCTCCCTCTCTCTCCTAGTCTCTCCTTCCCTCTCTCCTCTCTCCTAGTCTCTCCTTCTCCTCTCTCTAGTCTCTCCCTTCCCTCTCTCCTCTCTCCTAGTCTCTCCTTCCCTCTCTCCTCTATCCTAGTCTCTCCTTCCCTCTATCCTAGTCTCTCCTCCCTCTCTCCTCTCTCCTAGTCCTTCCTTCCCTCTCTCCTCTCTCGTAGTCTCTCCTTCCCTCTCTCTAGTCTCTCCTTCCCTCTCCTAGTCTCTCTCCCTCTCTCCTCTCTCTAGTCTCTCCTTCTCTCCTCTCTCCTAGTCTCTCCTCCTCTCTCTCTCCTAGTCTCTCCTCTCCCTCTCTCCTAGTCTCTCCTCCCCTCTCTCCTCTCTCCTAGTCTCTCCTCCTCTCTCCTAGTCTCTCCTTCTCTCTCCTAGTCTCTCCTCCCTCTCTACTCTCTCCTAGTCTCTCCTTCCCTCTCTCTCTCTCCTAGTCTCTCCTTCCCTCTCTCTCTCTCTCTCCTAGTCTCTCCTCCCTCTCTCCTCTCTCCTAGTCTCTCCTCTCCTCTCTCCTAGTCTCTCCTCCCTCTCTCCTCTCTCCTAGTCTCTCCTCCCTCTCTCCTCTCTCTCCTAGTCTCTCCTCCCTCTCTCCTCTCTCTAGTCTCTCTCCTCTCCTCTCTCCTAGTCTCTCCTCTCCTCTCTCCTAGTCTCTCTTTCCTCTCTCCTAGTCTCTCCTTCCCTCTCTCCTCTCTCCTAGTCTCTCCTCCCTCTCTCTCCTCTCTCCTAGTCTCTCCTCCCTCTCTCCTCTCTCCTAGTCTCTCCTCTCTCCTCTCTCCTAGTCTCTCCTCCCTCTCTCTCTCTCTCCTAGTCTCTCCTTTCCTCTCCTCTCTCCTAGTCTCTCCTCCCTCTCTCCTCTCTCCTAGTCTCTCCTCTCCCTCTCTCCTCTCTCCTAGTCTCTCCTTTCCCTCTCTCCTCTCTCCTAGTCTCTCTCTCCCTCTCTCCTAGTCTCTCCTCCTCTCTCTCTCCTCTCTCCTAGTCTCTTCCTCCTCTCTCCTCTCTCTCTCTAGCCTCTCCTCCCTCTCTCCTCTCTCCTAGTCTCTCCTTCCCTCTCTCCTTCTCTCCTAGTCTCTTCCTCCTCTCTCCTTTCTCTCTCCTAGTCTATCCTTCCCTCTCTACTCTCTCCTAGTCTCTTCCTCCCTCTCTCCTCTCTCCTAGTCTCTCCTCCCTCTCTCCTATCTCTCCTCCCTCTCTCCTCTCTCCTAGTCTCTCTCCTCTCTCCTGTCTCTCCTTTCCTCTCTCCTAGTCTCTCCTCTCCTCTCTCTAGTCTCTCCTTCCCCTCTCCTCTCTTCTAGTCTCTCCTCTCCTCTCTCCTAGTCTCTCCTTCCCTCTCTCCTCTCTCCTAGTCTCTCCCTCCCTCTCTCCTAGCTCTCTCATGTCTCTCTCCTCCCTCTCTCCCTCTCTCCTAGTCTCTCCTCCCTCTCTCTCCTCTCTCCTCTCTCCTCTCTCCTAGTCTCTCCTCCCTCTCTCCTTCTCTCCTAGTCTCTCTCCTCCCTCTCTCTCCTAGTCTCTTCCTCCTCCTCTCTCCTAGTCTCTCTCCTCCTCTCCAGTCTCTCCTCCTCTCTCTTCTCTCTCCTAGTCTCTCTCCATCTCTCCTAGTCTCTCCCTCCTCTCTCCTCTCTCTCCTCTCTCCTAGTCTCTCCTTCCCTCTCTCCTTATCTCCTAGTCTCTCCTCTCCTCTCCTTCCTCTCTCCTAGTCTCTCCTCCCTCTCTCCTCTCTCCTAGTCTCTTCCTCTCTCGTCTCTCTTCTCTCCTGAGTCTCTCCTCCTCTCTTCCTAGTCTCTCCTCCTCTCTCCTCTCTCCTAGTCTCTCCTTCCCAGGTCTCTCTAGTCTCGCTCCTCGTCTGCTCCTAGTCTCATGATCCCTCTCTCCTAGTCTCTCCTTCCCTCTCTCCTCTTACTCCTAGTCTCATTCCTCCCTCTCTCCTCTCTCCTAGTCTCTCCTTCTCCTCTCTCCTAGTCTCTCCTCCCCTCTCTCCTAGTCTCTCTCTCCTCTCTCCTAGTCTCTCCTCCCTCTCTCCTCTCTCCTAGTCTCTCTCCTCTCTCCTATCTCTCTTATCTCTCCTACTCTCTCCTCACTTCTAGTCTCTCCTTCCCTCTCTACTTATCTCTAGTCTCTTCCTCCCTCTCTACTTTCTCCATAGTCTCTTCCTCCTCTCTCCTCTCTCCTAGCCTCTCCTCCCTCTCTCTCTCTCTCCTGGTCTCTCCTCCCTCTCTACTCTCTCCTAGTCTCTCCTCCCCTCTCTCCTCTCTCCTAGCCTCTCCTCTCTCTCTCTCCTCTCTCTCCTAGTCTCTCGTTCCCTCTCTCCTCTCTCCTAGTCTCTCCTGCCCTCTCTCCTCTCTCCTAGTCTCTCCTGGCCTCTCTCCTCTCTCGTAGTCTCTCCTCTCTCCTCTCTCTAGTCTCTCCTCCCTCTCTCCTCTCTCCTAGTCTCTCCTCCCTCTCTCCTAGTCTCTCTCCTATCTCCTAGTCTCTTCCTCCATCTCTCCTTATCTCCTAGTCTCTTTCTCCATCTCTCCTAGTCTCTCCTCCCTCTCTCCTCTCTCCCAGTCTCTCCTCCCCTCTCTCTTTATCGCCTAGTCTAATCCTCCCTCTCTCCTCTCTCCATAGTCTCGTCCTCTCTCTCTCCTTATCTCCTGGTCTCTTCCTCCCTCTCTCTCTCTGTCTCTCTCTCTCTCTCCTAGTCTCTCCCTCTCCTCTCTCCTAGTCTCTCCTCCCCTCTCGCCTCTCTCCTAGCTTCTCCTTCCTTCTCTCCTAGTCTCTCCTACCCTCTCTCTCCTAGACTCTCCTCCTCTCTCATAGTGTCTTCCTCCCTCTCTCCTTATCTCCTAGTCTCTTCCTCCCTCTCTCCTTCTCTCCTAGTCTCTTCCTCTCTCTCCTCTCTCCTCTCTCTTCTCCTCTCTCCTAGTCTCTCCTCTCCTCTCTCCTAGTCTCTCCTCTCCTCTCTCCTAGTCTCTCCTCTCCTCTCTCCTAGTCTCTCCTCTCCTCTCTCCTAGTCTCTCCTCCCCTCTCTCCTCTCTTTTAGTCTCTCCTCTCCTCTCTCCTAGCCTCTCCTCCCCTCTCTCCTCTCTCTTAGTCTTTCCTCTCTCCTACTCTCTCCATAGTTTCTCCTTCCGTCTCCTTATCTCCTAGTCTCTTCCTCTCTCTCTCCTTCTCTCCTAGTCTCTTCCTCCCTCTCTCCTTCTCTCCTTGTCTCTTCCTCCCTCTCTCCTTCTATCCTAGTCTCTCTCTCTCTCTCCTTCTCTCCTTGTCTCTTCCTTCCTCTCTCCTTCTATCCTAGTCTCTCTCTCTCCTTCTCTCCTAGTCTCTTCCTCTCTCTCACCTTCTCTCTCACTCTCTCCTTCTCTCCTAGTCTCTTCCTCTCTCTCTCCTTCTCTCCTAGTCTCTTCCTCCCTCTCCTCTCTCCATAGTCTCTTCCTCCTTCTCTCCTAGTCTCTTCCCTCTCTCTCTCCTTATCTCCTAGTCTCTCTCCCTCCTTCTCTCCTAGTCTCTTTCTTCCTCTCTCCTTCTCTCCTAGTCTCTTCCTCTCTCTCTCCTTCTCTCCTAGTCTCTTCCTCCTTCTCTCCTAGTCTCTTTCTCTCCTTCTCTCCTAGTCTCTTCCTCCCTCTGTACTTGTCTCCAAAGCCACAAAGCCCTACGCTAATGCAGAAGCAGGAAATACCGCATTTCACTCCTCAATATTTGTAATCTTTCATTTAGTGGTGTAAATATAACTAGAACTGCCTTAAGCCAGACCAAAATAAGCCTCACAAAGTAACACCAGGGACATTGTGTCAGCATACAGACAGACACAGACAGACACAGACAGACGCTGACAGACACTGACACACTGTACTGTAATCTTGTATTGGCACAGAATGTGACTGCTGGGGTTTGGTTATGGGAGTGGGAGAGATGGTAGGCCATCTCGGAGACCCAGCCCTCAAACCTCCAGTCCCACCCTAAACCCCACCCTAACCCCTGCCTCTGCCTAGGACGAACACCTACCTCTGGCCTGGTTGGTAACTGAGTCCCAGGCTGTAAGGCCTAAGAGAGACTAGTGGGGTGTGTTGTGGTCTGTGGTCGGGGGGCCTGTTCAGTCTAAAATAACCCAGCGGAGGGGAGGGAGGCCTAGTCTGCACATATTGCCCATTCAACACGTCATGGAGACTGCTTTGTGCTGCGTGACCCTTTCTCCTCTGGACTGGAAGGAGGAAACTATGAAAGCAACTGTCTAGCCACGCAATAACACACACACAAGTATACTGTACGCACACATTCTCCCTAATGTGACTCCACAGACCAAAATTGAATGAAATGTATTTCCTATTTTTGCAACTGATATTTCTGTCTTTAATTGTTCCATCTGCAAACTGTTTCACCCTCTCTTCCTGTCTGCACCACGTGTCTTCTGTCATGTGTTAACATGTTCCTCCTCTCTCCTTGTGCCTCCAGGTGGGCCATACAGTGGCCACGGAGAGATTGTCCACAGAGAGAGTGTTCCCATGCACACCTTCACCCGATATCTCTTCACCTCTCTCCTACCTCACGACGCTGAACTGGCATACAAGATTGCTCTGAGAGCCATGCGGTGAGTCTCTCTCTTTTATCATTAGTTGTGTGTCTGTGTGTGCGCGTGCGTGTGTTATGCAGATGGAGTGGCTCTGTTTCAATGTTGTTGGTAGGGCGAGCTGGATCAGTGAATATTAATGATGTTAATGAGAGTTTAATTAATGTGTGTAATCAGTAGGCTCACACACACCTGGTCTGCAGCGACAGGACAGCTACATGGCTAACACCAATACCTCTCAACCATTCGCTACTCATTCAGCTTCTCTTTGAACAATGCTAACAATGTGGTGACGCTAAATGATGGTCAATGAATGAGAGCTACGTCACGTATCATTGGGCACTGAAATATGCAAGCCGAAAACAGTGGCTTGAGTGTAATGAAAGTACACCATTTTGTTCCTCAAACTGCGTTTCCTTAGTCAGGCCTCAGCTCCCGCCCTCCCCAACCCTCCTCTCTCCCCACCCAGCCCCTGTGGAAGGAGAGGGTGAGGTAAAATAATGTGGCCACTTCTAGCTACTCCAGGGACCCGAGTGTCTGTCAGTCTGTCTGCTCAGCACATAATTAATGTGTTCAATGTAGCGTGGTGCTGGCGTATTATGATATCAGCGTATACCTTCCCACACCCACGGGACAGGGGCTGCTGGTTAAATAGAGAGCTAGGTAAAAGGACTGGCTTTTATCAACCCATTAGAACTCCATCATAGACTCAGACAGCCTCTCCTTATTCACACCGCTGCTTAGCGCTAAGGAAGAGTTATATTCAGCTCAAGGAAGTAGTGTGAATGTACTGTACGCACACCCAGCTGATTTCACTAGTGCAGGGCGGATGGAATATCGCAGGAATTTATGAAGATTCGTATCCAGCAAAACTGTCAAATTACTCTTCCATGTAGCCTCGACTGATAGTCTTTGCAGTGGCTTGGGGAGCTTTTGTATATAAGGAAGAGGTCTTGAGTAGAGGTCTTCCAGCGGATGCTGTGATGGATAGATTGGGGAAGTGAATAGACATTTGTGATGTGTTTACTTTGTCTGAGGGTGAAAACCAGGAGGTAAAGAGTTCAGTAGTCTTACTGATGTTCACCAGAAACCAGGACCAGACTATAATAGAACTGGATATACAGTATCTATCTATCTACAGTGAGGGGAAAAAAGTATTTGATCCCCTGCTGATTTTGTACGTTTGCCCACTGCCAAAGACATGATCAGTCTATAATTTTAATGGTAGGTTTATTTGAACAGTGAGAGACAGAATAACAACAACAAAAATCCAGAAAAACGCATGTCAAAAATGTTATAAATTGATTTGCATTTTAATGAGGGAAATAAGTATTTGACCCCTCTGCAAAACATTACCTAGTACTTGGTGGCAAAACCCTTGTTGGCAATCACAGAGGTCATAAGTTTCTTGTAGTTGGCCACCAGGTTTGCACACATCTCAGGAAGGATTTTGTCCCACTCCTCTTTGCAGATCTTCTCCAAGTCATTAAGGTTTCGAGGCTGACGTTTGGCAACTCAAACCTTCAGCTCCCTCCACAGATTTTCTATGGGATTAAGGTCTGGAGACTGGCTAGGCCACTCCAGGACCTTAATGTGCTTCTTCTTGAGCCACTCCTTTGTTGCCTTCGCTGTGTGTTTTGGGTCATTGTCATGCTGGAATACCCATCCACGACCCATTTTCAATGCCCTGGCTGAGGGAAGGAGGTTCTCACCCAAGATTTGACGGTACATGGCGCCGTCCATCGTCCCTTTGATGCGGTGAAGTTGTCCTGTCCCCTTAGCAGAAAAACACCCCCAAAGCATAATGTTTCCACCTCCATGTTTGACGGTGGGGATGGTGTTCTTGGGGTCATAGGCAGCATTCCTCCTCCTCCAAACACGGCGAGTTGAGTTGATGCCAAAGAGCTCGATTTTGGTCTCATCTGACCACAACACTTTCACCCAGTTCTCCTCTGAATCATTCAGATGTTCATTGTCAAACTTCAGACGGGCCTGTATATGTGCTTTCTTGAGCAGGTGGACCTTGCGGACGCTGCAGGATTTCAGTCCTTCATGGCGTAATGTGTTACCAATTGTTTTCTTGGTGACTATGGTCCCAGCTGCCTTGAGATCATTGACAAGATCCTCCCGTGTAGTTCTGGGCTGATTCCTCACCGCTCTCATGATCATTGCAACTCCACGAGGTGAGATCTTGCATGGAGCCCCAGGCCGAGTGAGATTGACAGTTATTTTGTGTTTCTTCCATTTGCGAATAATCGCATCAACTGTTGTCACCTTCTCACCAAGCTGCTTGGCGATGGTCTTGTAGCCCATTCCAGCCTTGTGTAGGTCTACAATCTTGTCCCTGACATCCTTGGAGAGCTCTTTGGTCTTGGCCATGGTGGGGAGTTTGGAATCTGTTTGATTGATTGATTGCTTCTGTGGACAGGTGTCTTTTATACAGCTAACAAACTGAGATTAGGAGCACTCCCTTTAAGAGTGTGCTCCTAATATCAGCTCGTTACCTGTATAAAAGACACCTGGGAGGCAGAAATCTTTCTGATTGAGAGGGGGTCAAATACTTATTTCCCTCATTAACATGCAAATCAATTTCTAACATTTTTGACATGCGTTTTTCTTGATTTTTTGTTGTTATTCTGTCTCACTGTTCAAATAAACCTACCATTAAAATTATAGACTGATCATGTCTTTGTCAGTGGGCAAACGTACAAAATCAGCAGGGGATCAAATACTTTTTTCCCTCACTGTATCTATCTATCTATCTTATCTATCTTATCTAGCATCCCATTCTGCCGTGACAGGGCGCTATAGTGCCACAGGACCAATCTGACACCACAGCTGCCTTCATCAGTGGCTTGGGACTGATGGTGTGTTATGAGTATTGGCTGTAACACGGCATTTAGTGTTTACAGTGTAGTTGATGTGGAAAGATCATAATGTTTATGGTTGGCGTGTAGCCTAGCTTGTGAAGTCACTGTTAATAAATACCTGTAGGCTATGTGAGTTTGAGGAGGAGAGAGAGAGGAGAATATTAGTGCTAGTGTAGCACATGGGGGATGTGTAAAACTCACTCCTCAGCCTGAAGTGTCCCCACTTGCGCTGCCTAATAGCTAGCTTTTCCATGGAGCGGCTGGTAAGACGCTTCAGGAGGGCGGTCACGTGTGCTAGCAAGGCAGAGGTCTCGAGTTTGCGCCAGGTATGGGCCCGAATCTGGAGGAATTGGTACTCTCTAAGCAAGCAGCGTGACGTCATTTACACTAGCAATGGATTTGTTTTTTTAGGTGGAATAGAAGATGCAGCTTCTGTGTCATTGCACTGAACAACAATAGCCCAGGGCCTCCTGAGTGGTGCAGCGGTCTAAGGCACTGCATCGCAGTGCTAGAGGCGTCACTACAGACCCGGGTTCCCAGGCTGTGTCGCAGCCGGCCGCGACCGGGTGACCCATGAGGCGGCGCACAATTGGCCCAGCGTCGTCCGGGTTAGGGGAGGGTTTGGCCGGCCGGGATCTCCTTGTCCATCACGCTCTAGTGACTCCTTGTGGCGGGCCGGTTTCATGCACGCTGACTGCAGTCGCCAGTTGTACGGCGTTTCCTCCAACACATTGGTGCGGCTGGCTTCCGGGTTAAGCGAGCAGTGTGTCAAGAAGCAGTGCGGCTTGGCAGGGTCGTGTTTCAGAGGACGCATGGCTCTCGACCTTCACCTCTCCCAAGTCCGTACGGGAGTTGCAGCGATGGGACAAGACTGTAACTACCAATTGGATAACACGAAACTGGGGAGAAAACGGGTACAAAAATTAATTAAAAATTGCCCAGACAGTTAGGATTTTCACTCAAACATTGAGTATTTTCCAAGCTTGGCTTATAAAAGCTTCACAATCAATCCCCACCAGTGGTTCTCTGTAAGTCACACAAAGGTAGGAATGTTGACGAGGGTTCCATCTTTAGGGAGAGACTTTTTGCTTCATTCTACCCCAGCAATGGTCCAGAATCCCCCAGTGTGATGGAGGTTTTAGCAGCTCTTTAGATGTGTTTGGAACGAACCCCTTGTTGCTATGGCATCGGCACGTCTCCATTTCACACCAAGTCTCGGTGTTCACACTCAAACAGCTCTCGTCTTGCTTTTTCTCACCTTTATCTAGTCATACTGTTGACCAGGCCTACCCCTTTTACCTTGTCTGGGCCCAACAGACTTCAGTTAATGATCAATTTTAGAGACAGATTTTGGAGGTATTCCTCAGGTAGCAATAGTATCTCTGACCCTTTTCTCTGAAATTAAACTGCCATTTAGCATAGCCTTGTAACATTGCTTTTATGTGTATTTTTGTGTGTGTGGTCATGGGCGTCTGCGGATGCATGCTCTGATGTGTGTGAATGTGTGTATAGGTATGTGTTTGATGTGTGTCCAGGCATAGAGGGCTGGAAGGTGAATCCCCTAATTTCCCCATGGACTCAATTAACTTTGTGATTGGTTGAGATCTGCCCAGGTTCTCTTCTCTTTCAAAGCAGCGAGAGAGACCTTTGAAACTGGGCTGGAAGAAGAGGGTTGAATGTGAGATGAGCTGCCCACAGTAGCAGACATGAAGAGAAGAATACTGTATACTTCAGTGTCTGTCTGTCTGCAGATGCGTAAGACCTATAAAGCCTGTTTACACTAGGGCTGGGAGGTACATCGTCTTTTAAGGTATACTGGTATGGATCCACATACCGGTATGGATTTTTACAATACTGTCTATAAAGGTATTTTTATACAGTGCTAAATAAATGAAAAGTTCTACAAATTGGACTACTTAACTGTCAGTTTTGTCCTAGTTTGGTTGAGTATAAAACAACCAGAATGTAGAAAGCCATTAAAACCACTTATAATTAATTTACTGCCATCCTAGGGTAATGCACTACTCATAAAACATATTTAGACTTTTTTTATTATTCAGAAACAGAAAATACCGTCAAAAATGAGAAAAATATCGTGATATGATATTTTGCCCATATCGCCCAGCACTATTATACAGTAGAACGTGTAACAAACCTATGTTCTTCATTACCAGCAATTCAAGTCAAGAAAGCGGTCCTTATGCTACTGTTGCTTCAGTTCTGTAATAAAGGACTTGGTTGTAAGTAAATTGCAGTATGCCAACACCTTTTAATGCACTCCAGGTCCATTGCTGATTACACTGTGCACTTGCGTATGTTTGTGTGTGTGCGTGCTATCATGTGTATGTACATGTGTGCGTGCGTGCGCGTGTGTGTGTGTGCGCACGTGTGTGTGTATGTACGTGCTAGTGTGTGTATGTTTGTGTGTGTGTGTGTGTGTGATGCAAATCAGCCATATGGTTTTTCTGTGCTCCTCAGGTTGCCTGTGTTGGAGTCCACAGCCTCGTCAGGTGACCTGTCGCGACCCCATCACATGGTGTCTGTGGTCCCTAACCGTTACCCTCGCTGGTTCACACTCACCCACATAGAGTCCCAGCAGTGTGAACTGGCCTCCACCATGCTCACCGCAGCCAAAGGTACACACACACACACACACACACACACACACACACACTCTCACATTTGGGTCCCTTTCTCATTGTACTGTATGTGTGTTGTCCTGTTGATCCAGGTGATAGTCGTAAGCTGGAGACTGTACTAGAGTCCATCCAGAAGAACATCCACTCCTCATCTCACATCTTTAAACTGGGCCAGGACGCCTTCAAGATCGCTACTCTGATGGACAGCCTGCCAGACATCACACTGCTCAAAGTCTCACTGGAGCTTGGGCTACAGGTACACAGACAGACAGACGGACAGACGGACAGACAGACGGACGGACGGACGGACGGACAGACAGACAGACACACACTCACACACCTCTCTCCCATCCCTAACTGTCTCTCATTCACAGGTGATGAGGATAACCCTGTCTACGTTGAACTGGAGGAGGAGGGAGATGGTACGGTGGTTAGTTACCTGTGCCACCGAAGTAGGTAAGTGTACAATGTTTTCCCTTTCTATGATATACCTCATACAGTGAGCTCCAGAAGTATCGGGACAGTGACACATGTTGGAATGTTTTGGCTCTCTACTCCAGCACTTTGGATTTGAAATGATACAATGACTATGAAGTGCAGACTATAAGCTTTAATTTTACGGTATTTTCATCCATATCGGGTGAACCATTTAGAAATGATGATGAGTGAGAAAGTTACAGAGGCATAAATATCATACCCCACCAAAAAATGCTAATCTCCCCTGTTATTGTAATAGTGAGAGGTTAGCATGTCTTGGGGGTATGATATTTGTGTGTCTGAAACTTTCTTTCTCATCATTATTCACGATTAATTCAGGATTATCCGTAATCATAGTAGCCTCCACATGAATGTAGAAGTGTTCAGAAACATGTTCGGTTCTTATTTACAATAATATTGACTCCAAAATGACACAATACGTTATTTACCGTTCATTTCTATTGGGCACAAAATAATCTGAAACACAACCAAAACAAACACCAAATGCATCCAACAAATGTGTAGAGTCACAAGGTTGATGTAGTCATTGTGTGCTATGAACATGGAACCAAATACTTAACTTTTTACTACTTGAATACACATAAGTGAAGTTGTCCCAATAGTTTTGGTGCCCTAAAATGGGGGGACTATGTACAAAAAGTGCTGTAATTTCTTTAAACGGTTCACCCGATATGGATGAAAAACCCCTCAAATGAAAGCTGACAGTCTGCACTTTAACCGTTCTCCTACAATTTCCGCGGCCCCGAGGAAATCGAATTAACATAATTCAAAAATCCCCATCAGAATCCGTCTGTTTAAGCTAGCGATATCTACTTTTTTGCATCTGCGGTGAAAGGTGGCAGAGCTAGAGCGGTGTTTGTCAGACCATGAGACATCCCGAAAATCGGTCTTCTCACAAAAATGTCTGTAGCGTCCGAACGGTTTGGCCTACAAACAAAGATGAGACTCTCGCGAACACGATGGTGTTCTCCGTTTTGCTCTATAACCCCCACAAGCGTCACAGGACTCATCTGAAGTCGGTACAGCCTCTTCTGTAAACTTCTGTCTGTAGCGTCCGAACAGTTTGGTCTACACACTAATATGACTCCTCTGTGGGAAGGTGAGTCTCTCATGAACACGTACATGTTGGTTGTTTTGCTCTACAAGCCCACAAGCCTCACAAGACTCATCTAAAGGTCCCCGGTACCAGTTAAAACAATTAATGGAAGTGTATATGGAGGTAGTTTAGTGCCTAAAATAAGGGGTTAAATGTAAAAATATATATATAATTTTTTTTAATTAAATACATGTTTTCCTGATCTTTCTTATATCTCTCAGATATAGGACAGTCACTTCAGAACAAAATTCCTTTCGATTTTTGGGGGGACTATCTTGTTCCATGTAGTGAATCTGTTATTCAATGCTAATAGCAGTGATGCCAAATTCAATGTTTCATCAAATAAACCCCTTAAGGGGTCTTACATTTCTAAATCAAATAGCTAAATTATCGTTACTATGACCATCTTAAAACAATTCCATATGTTAGCTTAGTAGAACCCCCCCAAAGTGCTGGTGTACAGAGACAAAACAACATAAAATGTGTCAAGTGGCCCAATACTTTTGGAGCTCACTGTATTTAGTTCATATTTAGTTCAGTACATATTTAGTTCATGATGAGGGCTTCAAAATATATATTGTTATTCAAATTACCCTGCTAATCCCCTGACTTCCCCCTCTTTTGTGTGTGTGTGTGCGTGTGTGTGTCTGTCCCAGGGGTGTATGCGTTGGACAGCATCATGCAGAGTTGGTACACCCTCTTCACCCCGACCGAAGCCACCAGCATCGTGGCCACCACCGTCATGTCCAACACCACCATCGTCCGGCTGCACCTGGACTGTCATCAGCAGGAGAACCTGGCCTCCTCTGCCCGGACCCTGGCCCTGCAGTGTGCCATGAAGGACCCACAGAACTGTGCCCTCTCTGCCCTCACCCTCTGCGAGAAGGACCACATCGCCTTCGAGACAGCCTACCAGATTGTTCTGGACGCGGCCACCACTGGGATGAGCTACACACAGCTGTTCACGATAGCTAGGTACATGGAGCACAGGGGGTACCCTATGAGGGCATACAAGTTAGCCACGTTAGCCATGGCTCATCTAAACCTCAGCTACAACCAGGATACCCACCCAGCCATCAATGACGTGCTGTGGGCCTGCGCTCTGAGTCACTCGCTGGGAAAGAACGAGCTGGCGGCCGTCATCCCCCTGGTGGTGAAGAGTGTGAAGTGTGCCACGGTGCTGTCTGATATTTTGCGGCGGTGCACACTGACCACGCCGGGGCTGGTGTCAGCGCTGCACAGCCGCAGGAACTCTGGGAAGCTGATGTCGCTGGACAAGGCTCCACTCAGGCAGCTGCTGGATGCCACCATCGGGGCCTACATCAACACCACCCACTCTCGCCTCACGCACATCAGCCCGCGCCACTACAGTGAGTTCATAGAGTTCCTGGGGAAGGCCCGGGAGACGTTCCTCATGGCCCAGGATGGACACATCCAGTTCACACAGTTTATAGACAACCTCAAACAGATCTACAAGGGCAAGAAGAAACTCATGATGCTGGTGAGGGAGAGGTTTGGCTGACCAGGGTCGGCCCATAGGGAGAGATTTGGCTGACCAAGGTCGGCCCCTAGGGGGAGGTTTGGCTGACCAGGGTCGGCCCCTAGGGGGAGGTTTGGCTGACCAGGGTCGGCCCCTAGGGGGAGGTTTGGCTGACCAGGGTTGGCCCCTAGGGAGAAGTTTGGCTGACCAGGGTCGGCCCCTAGGAAGAGGTTTGGCTGACCAGGGTCGGCCCCTAGGGGGAGGTTTGGCTGACCAGGGTCGGCCCCTAGGGGGAGGTTTGGCTGACCAGGGTCGGCCCCTAGGAAGAGGTTTGGCTGACCAGGGTCGGCCCCTAGGGGGATGTTTGGCTGACCAGGGTCGGCCCATAGGGAGAGGTTTGGCTGACCAGGGTCGGCCCCTAGGGAGAGGTTTGACTGACCAGGGTCGGCCCCTAGGGGGAGGTTTGGCTGACCAGGGTCGGCCCCTAGGGAAAGGTTTGGCTGACCAGGGTCGGCCCCTAGTACTTTTATATTAACTTGAGTCTGCCTTTTGAACTTCTTTGAACTTAAACATGGACAAGTGAAGAGTTGGAGGACAAAGCAAAAGAAGAAGGAAAACAATCTTTACAGAGCCACATGGTATTATTGTTCTTGCTGTTGTTATTGTTATCAACATTATTACTATTATGATTATTATTATTACTATGTGTACAGTACTATGTGTGTTTTATTTTCAGAAGAGGAAATATGTCACGTTGTGAATGTTGTGTGTGTATTTCTTTACGTGTGTGCGAGAGAAAAAAGCTGATAACTGAAATAGCTCTTTCTCAAATGTTTATTATTATTAGCATCCCCCCATTTTATATATTGGTTTTATGAGTATATGTTGTCAAGTGGCTTAAGGCCCTTGTGCGAAAGCGCTCGTGTAAAAACACATTGGCAGCCTCAAAGAGACACTATGGCTTTAAAACCACACAGACCTACTGACTATTGGAAGCACTGCACAGCTCGGCTCCATGAGAAAACCACCATTAGCATTTCTGTTGACTCATCACTTGTGTTTTCTCTGAGTCATAGGTATTAGTTAGATTGTAGTTTTAGAATAATGGTCTTAACAGACTGGTGTTGTTTCAGATGCAGTAATCATGACTATCTGTGTTAGATTAAGGACAACAATGCAGGACGACAGTAATGGCACATGGACCATACGATGAGGATATGGAGTATTATCAAAGAGTACCAGCATTTGATGTATTATGCCAGAAATATCCCACACTGTAAAAACAAATCCTGTTTACAGTAAAGTTTACAGTAATGTACTGTTAAACCAAAGTTTATTCAGAATTTACGGTAACTTTTTTTTTACAGTAACTTACAGGTAACTAACCGGCTGCCAGTAAGTTACCGTAAAAACAACAGGATTTTTATTATTTTTTACAGTGCACAATGTACTTAGAACCAACAAACCTGTAATTGTGGGTTAGCTACTGGTTCAAGTCTTATGATGAACAGTTTCTGGAGACATTGCCTCATACCTTCTCCAGTTTAACCCAGTCTTTACTAAATGTACTGTATTGGTGTTAGTTAAAAAAGTTTTTGGAAATGGAAGAAATACATTAGAAACCAGGTGGATCAGAAGACTAGCCTGGTGACCTGGCTGTTTTTGTTTTCACAAGAATACAGGCTGGGTAACTAATTACAGTACCATAGTTACCAGGGTTCTAGTTGTACAGATGTAGGATCTTAATTTGATCACCCTGTTACAGTAGAACTTTCCTGCAATGCAGGAAATGTTTTACTTGTAGCGTATTTTGAGGTTTAAAGAGGCTTCTGAAGTTTGTAACTTCCACTTTTACACAATTTCAGACTTGATTTTCCCTTACAAAAAATGGATCAACCCCTACAAAAATGCCCATTAATTATAATCTACATAATAATTCAAATGTCCTGTTGCTGCAGGATTATTTTCCTGCTGTAGCAATCTGGCTCAAATTAAGATCCCACATCTGTAAAATAGGTGAGTGTAGCTCCGGAAAGGGCCAGTGTCAATGCTTTCTGTGCGTGTGGAACCATAGGATAATTAGAATTCCATTATAATACAGTTTTAATAGGCCTATTCTATGTGTAGAACCTTCAGCAACTGTCAAAAGACGTTCTCAGGGATTTCTCTAAAACTAACAGGAAAAAGGAAGAAGGAACGAGTACAGGAAAACAAAACGATACGAGCAAGCATTTATTGTACTGTGTATATATACGATAGTATAAGTCTGAATATGGAGGATTCGAAAGTATATGTTAACTAATTTATACAGAGTATTCTATGGAATGTGAAATACTTGAAGCCGCTGTAGCTTGCTCTTTTTCTGTGAGTCTTTTTTTCTTATTTTTTTACCACAGAACACATCAGAAAGACTGACTTGGCCTTGCTAACGGAGGGTTACTGTAGGCTCACAAGGGTAGTGTCAGTACTAAGACATTGGTTCAGATTATTGAACTGCTATCAACAGTTTGATTTGGTATCTATTCAAAGGTATTGGAGTACAGTGAAAATATGCTCTTGTGCTCTCGGGTCACTTTTCACAATGAACAGATTTATGTATTTGACTGATATACAATATTCCATTGATGCATGTCATATGGTAACCAGAGCATTGATTTTTCATTACATGGCATCATAACATTGATCAGCTGTTGAGAAATGACCAACATCCAGTTGTGTATAACTCTGGTCCTCGAAGGCCACCGGGTCTGCTGGTTCTCTTCCTTACCTGGTAATCCCAGGCTTTAGAGTTATACCTGGCTAACCAGTGGCGTGAAAGCTAGGTCAGTCAGTGATACTAATTGATCTATTAAAACCAGCAGGGCTGTGACCCTTCAGGACAAGAGTTGTGCTCCGCTGCAATGTCTGCTTGCCTCTGAACACGCCACAGACCAGACCAGTGTGTCTCTCTTCCTGTATGAGGTCCGGCTATTGTACTAATAACTTGTCGTGTTTCTTTATTTTTCTGTTTTTTTTAAAGTGCTTTCTCTTTTGTTCTGTAAAGAAGAAACAGCCTTTTCTCTTGCCTTGTCTTAACGCTTTAAAGTAACCAAACAGGAGTTCTAACAACCAAACACGTTCCAAGAAGTGAAAGCCAAGCCACCTTGGTCCCAGCTTTAGTGTCCTTAATTAGTAACTGAATGGCTCTGTAAACTCTCTGTGCTTTTAACGAAGCATTTCCTCATGTGTGTTTGGTGGAAAACTTTGTCCTGTGTCTCTCGTCCTCTAATGAAAGGATTTCCTCCGTTTCTTTCTAGCTATTTGATTTTTTCTGTTCGTGTAGGAAATGGAATCTTCTGTTTTCCCACTTTATTTATTACAATGATCCATGTATACATGCTTATGAAATTAAGATTTGATACACCGATATCAATTTATTTATGTAACTAAAATCACTGTTTTATAATCTTGTTAATGAGTCGATGATTGATTTTTTGTTGTTGTTTTAATTAAAGTAAGTTTTTTTGAAAGGTACATTTTGGGCTTCTTGGTTTTGTATTGGATGGTTACAGTACATCTCATTCTGATACACAAGGTTGCTCGAAAGAATGCGTTGGTCGGCATAGAAACAGACCAGCGAGTGGAGCTCAATCAGGAAAATCACTAAGAATCACTCACTGGATCCAGTTGTTCTGTATGCAGTTTTCAACTCTATCACAATAGCATTCAATGACATCCATAGTTTGTGAATAAAATTTGGAGCAGTCTATGCCACAAACCTGTTTACATGTATGTAACATTGACAATGTTGCCACAGCATCCCCAATTCCCCACAATGTTAAGAGAACATGGTTTATCAGTGTGTGTGTGGGTTTGTTTGGGGGGTTGGGAATAGGTGGTACCTCCAGACTACAGACAGTCCTGACAGCCGTGGGGTCCCCAGACTCCCATCCCTCATTAAATATTGACACAGAAACACTGAAACTGTCTGTGTGTGAACAGTAATAAGGCACAAACACACAGAGGTGGGCACAAGCTGTGTGTGTGTGTGTGTGTGTGTGTGTGTGTGTGTGTGTCTGTGTGTGTGTGTGTGTGTGTGTGTGTGTGTGTGTACAGTGCATTCGGAAAGTATTCAGACCCCTTCACCTTTTCCACGTTTTGTTTCGTTACAGCCTTATTCTAAAATGGATGAAATCAGGGGTTTTCCTCATAAAAAATGACAAAGCAAATACAGGTTAAGTATTCAGACCCTTTACTCAGTACTTTGTTGAAGCACCTTTGGTAGCGATTATAGCCTAGAGTCTTCTTGGGTATGACGCTACAAGCTCAGCACACATCCAGCTCGATCCTGACTAGTCTCCCAGTCCCTGCTGCTGAAAAGGATCTCTCTGTACTTTGCTCCGTTCATCTTTCCCTCGATCCTGACTAGTCTCCCAGTCCTTGGTGCTGAAAAACATCCCCACAGCATGATGCTGCCACCACCATGCTTCACCGTAGGGATGGTGCCAGGTTTCCTCCAGACGTGACGCTTGGCATTCAGGCCAAAGAGTTCAATCTTGGTTTCATCAGACCAGAGAATCTTGTTTCCCATGGTGTGAGAGTCCTTTAGGTGCCTTTTTGGCAAACTCCAAGTGTGCTCCATGTGCCTTTTACTGAGGAGTGGCTTCCGTCTGGCTACTCTACCATAAGGGCTGATTGGTAGAGTGCTGCAGGGATGGTTGTCCTTCTGAAAGGTTCTCCCATTTCCACAGAGGAACTCTGGAGCTCTGTCAGAGTGACCATCGGGTTCTTGGTCACCTCCCTGACCAAGACCCTTCTCCCCCGATTCCTCAGTTTGGCCAGGTGGCCAGCTCTAGGAAGAGTCTTGGTGGCTCCAAACTTCTTCCATTTAAGAATGATGGAGGCCACTGTGTTCTTGGGGACCTTCAATGCTACAGAAATGTTTTGGTACCCTTCCCCAGACGGAAGCCATGCCTCAGTAAAAGGCACATGAAATGCCGCTTGGAGTTTGCCAAAAGGCACCTAAAGACTCTCAGACCATGAGAAACAAGATTCTCTGGTTTGATGAAACCAAGATTGAACTCTTTGGACTGAATGCCAAGCGTCACGTCTGGAGGAAACCTGGCACCATCCCTACGGTGAAGCATGGTGGTGGCAGCATCATGCTGTGGGGATGTTTTTCAGCACCAAGGACTGGGAGACTAGTCAGGATCGAGGGAAAGATGAACGGAGCAAAGTACAGAGAGATCCTTGATGAAAACCTGCTCCAGAGCGCTCAGGACCTGACTGGGGTGAAGGTTCACCTTCCAACAGGACAATGACCCTAAGCACACAGCCAAGACAACGCAGGAGTGGCTTCGGGACAAGTCTCTGAAGGTTCTTGAGTGGCCCAGCCAGAGCCCGGACTTGAACCCGATCTAACATCTCTGGAGAGACCTGAAAATAGCTGTGCAGTGACGCTGCTCATCCAACCTGACAGAGCTTGAGAGGATCTGCAGAGAATAATGGGAGCCAAATACAGGTGTACCAAGCTTGTAGCGTCATACCCAAGAAGACTCGAAGCTGTAATCTCTGCAGAAGGTGCTTCAACAAAGTACTAGGTAAAGGGTTTCAGACTTATGTAAATGTGATATTTCAGTTTTGTACTTTTTTATAAATTAGCAAACATTTCTAAAAACCTGTTTTTGCTTTGTCATTATGGGGTACTGTATGTAGATTGATTAGGGGGAAAAAAACAATGTTATCCATTATAGAATAAGGCTGTAACGTAACAAAATGTGGAAAAAGTCAAGGGGTCTGAATACTTTCCGAATGCACTGTATCTGGTATGGTGAGTCTTGATACATGTCTTTAAGTGCATCCTCTCTGGAAACCAGTGGCACCTTGTACAATTACTGTATATATGAAGACCTGTGGATTCTGAAAGAGGTGTCGACGGTTTCAAGGTGCCACTACTTTTTCATGGTCCTTCGAGCCAGATTTGAACCAGGAACCTACCCAAAGACAGCATACAACAACCCCTGAAAAGCTAGTGTGCATGCTCACTAAACCACCATAGTAAAGGGTTCATAGGGCTACTCAGCAGCAGTGCGTAGTGTTTTGGTCACCAGTGGAATCTCCTTCTCTTCTCTGGCTGTTTGAATTTGACAGACCTTTCAATGAGGTCTGGATCTTTATGGCACAAGAGAGAGTTTTCTAGCCTTTTTACTAATCTAAACCACCATACACGAGGAGAGATCATAGGCCTACTCATGATATGCTAGCGAGCAGAGCTCCTAGCAGTTTGGTCACCAGTGGGACTGTCTTCTTCTTTCTCTTCTTTCTATGGCTGTTACAGTTTGATCTTCTCCTCTCCCCTCCAACGGCCCCGGGGCGTCTGATTAAATGCTAATTAAAGCCGTTAGCCATGCTATCGCTGGTGCTAACTTCTCTCCCTGTCATGGAGATTAATGCCCCTCGTTTATCATTCCACCTCACCGGCCCGGGGTACCTGCCCACAAAACCTGATCAAGACATCCACTCCCCGCTCCCAACTCTCCACCCTCCACTCCCCACTCCCCTCCTGCCTCCTGCCTCATGGAGATCGAGGAGGGTTTTTAAAATTTTATTAGAAAATTGCCCTCAATTAGATTGGCGGAGAGCGACCACTTGCTGGAGCGCTCTCTCTGGTTGAGTGGGAAGGGGTTGGCGAGATGGGTCAGTGAGCGCGATGAGCGATAAGGGGACATTAATAAAAGAGAGAAGTTCATTTCAAGCCGAGGGGACTTCAGGGCGGGAGCAGCTCTCATTATTTAACTCCAGCTTTATTTAAAGGACTTTATTTAAGGGTACCAAATTAATATGTCCTCCAGGACAGAGCGTTAAAGCGCCTGACACAGTAAGAAAGTTAGGTCCATAAGTTATACCCTGTGGAAACACAGCAGACTCATCTTTTTATTCCTTTGACAAGTAGACCTTTTTAACCACAAAAGCCAGGATAACTTTTAGAGGCATATAAACATGATAGAACAGTTTTACACAGTGCATTTACTTTTATACTTTCACAGTCATTGGCTCACAAAGGTCAAACCTGTTCCATTAGAACTAGTCAGAATGGGTAGGCCTAGATGTTATGCATAGTAACAGGGCAGCCAAATGCAGTTTCAACATCCCCAGGATGATCATTTGGACAAGAGGACCTTGTCCTTCAAAGTCATGTGATGAATCTCAATTTCTATTTCTCACATTTGTTCTGTGCGTTGCTATGAAATGGTTTCCAAGGACAATTAACAAATATACTGATTTATGCTGCAGTGACTTGTTCCCCATAACACTTTCTCACTTCATCTAATACTGTCCGTGCCAGGACACTGCTGGATCTCCGTTCAAGCCTCCAAATCTCTCTCCCAGTGTTGAGAATCATGTTCTATGAAAAGGGAGAAATCGAGGAAAAACCCAGTGCACTCCTCTCCTCTTCTCAATACCTTTCTGCCACTCGGCCATAACACTCCTACTGCTCACAATAATGCTTTCTACATTTTCTATTGTCTCACAGTAAAGAACCACAGTAAAGAATATTCAGATAATTTTTTTTATAGAAGGTTCAATTATTGAATAGATGGATTTTAGTGAGAAAATGTGTTCTTTCTCAAACAATGTGTGTTTTCAAACAATGTGATACATACGCTCTTAGAAAAAAAAGGTGATTTTCAGAACCTAAAAGGGTTCTTTGGCTGTCCCCATAGGAGAACCCTTTGAAGAACCCTTATCGGTTCCAGGTACTGTAGAACCCTTTTAGTTCTAGGTAAAGCCCTTTTGGGTTCCATGTAGAACCCTTTCCACAGAGGGTTCTACATGGAACCCAAAAGGGTTCTCCTATGGGGACAGCCGAAGAACCCTTTAGGAGCCATTTTTTTCTAAGAGTGGAAGTAAGAGAAGTACCATACCCCATTCAAAGGCACTTTTGTCTTGCCCATTCACCCTCTGAATGGCACACATACATAATCCATGTCTCAAGGCTTGAAAATCCTTCTTTAACCTGTCCCCTTCATCTACACTGATTGAAGTGGGTTTAACAAGTGGTATCAATAAGGGATCGTAGCTTTCACCTGGTCAGTCTATGTCATGGAAAGAGCAGGTGTTGTTAATGTGAGCTGGAGATATCATTTACATTCCGTATGTGACTACAGGGCTAAATGAGAAACTGAGATGGGCTCTGCAGTTAGCCAGCCTTCCTGTGTCCAATGAACAGAAACACAGGAAGGAAAGAGAGGGATAGAGTGAGAAATAAACGTGTGAAGACCAAACTACCGGTATTAGGTGGTAGGGACATTACCACCGGTACAACATAACTGTTGCCTTTTGCTGGTTATTTAGAGCATGCTGGCCTACGCTGCTCAGTGCTTTGTGGCAAATGAAGTTGCGAAAAGTATTAGCTATGTAAATAAAATATGATCAGTTGATTGAACACTATAGTTCTTTGTGTGAAATGGATGGGCCTGTCTACAGATATGACACATAGTAAAGAATTTAAAACTTGTATGGTTCACATGCTTTTCACACTATCATACCAACCCGGGTTTGGTTATCCTATACCCCTGATGTGCTGTGCTGTGCCTCCTACCAGTCACTGTCTTCTCTTGCTCTGCTGTACAGAGATACGGAGTCAAAGGGATGCACATTTCATCACTACCCCATTCCCTTCCCCCACCTGCAAATGCAGATGGCCCCAGGCTAGTCCCATGCTTCTCTATATGCAGAACCAGTGACAGGAGTTACACACCATTTTCCCCCACTGTTAAAACTGTTCCCCTTAACAAGCTGCCACTGTGTCTCTCTGGAAGTCACTCACTCAGTATGGAGGGTTGTGATTGGACCAGGCACCCTGATGAAGGCTTTTAATGAGGAAACATGTTGTATTGTAATGGTGGCTGAATATTTCCTGTTCTTTCAGTCTATCATTCAATTAATGGACATTTATTGGACTGTGAGGAAACAAAAGTAGAATTTTTCATTTAGCCACAGCACAACATTGTACCATTGCACTACTTGTACTCTCTGTTTGTAGATAATGCATCCATTTCTTCTACACCTCCCTTTTCTACTCCTTGATTCTCTATCACCCATCCCTATTTTTCAACCTCCATATCCTCTCCTTTTATTTTCACCGAGAGATAAGGTGACAGTGTGTTTGTGTGAATGAGTGTGTGTCGGCGCAAGCTTGTGCACATGTGCGTGTGTGTGTGTGTGTGTGTGTGCGCACGGTTCCAGTTCCAGGTTTATTACTTTAAATTGTCTCTGGACCAGGTGATAATCCATGTCTTCTACAGGAAGGGATACCAATACCAGGAAGATATCCAAAGGTACTAATTAAATCCTGGGAGATGGAAAGAAAAGGTCAAGGAGAATGAGAGAGGGAAGGAGGAAGAAAAGGGAGAAAGAGATAGAGGTGGGAGGGAGAGAAAGAAAGAGGGTGGAGGAAGTGAGGGATTGAATAGAGGACAAGGAAAAAGATGAGAACTAGAGAGAAAGAGAAAATAAAGTGGGGTATTGAATAGACGAGAGAGAGGAAGAGTAAACTGTATCAGTGAAGACAGCGTCGGCTCTCTCCAGTGTCTGTGCTCTTTGACACATTAGTCTTGACTTGAATAGGACTCAGGCCCAGAGCCATTCTCCATCAGGGCCGCACTTGCCCCTGGGATTGGATTAGGGTAACCTCATTATATTGTTGCCATGGTGTCCCTGACACATCCACTGATGAAGTGAGAGTTTGAGAGCAATAGCAAGGATGAGTTCTGGAGGTGTGTGTTCATGCATCTCAACGATCCAAACTTAAACATTTGAATTGATGGTGTTATATTTCAGATCATTTTGATTTCAGTCCCCTCAATGACCTTTCTTTGACTATTGAAATGTCAGTGCTGGCTGCCCTGCATGTTGCTGTGTATGGGTACGACTGTGCCCGCTTCACACACAAAATCAAAAGGAAACACTCGGCAATGCAGTAAAACCATTCACAGAATAACAATGTTCTTCAATCATGCCTGGTCCTGGGGAATTCAACTAATCAAGGGCTTGATGATTCGTTGACTAGTTGAATCTGGTTTGTTATGGCTGGGCTAGAACAAAAGCCTGCACAGCTAGAACAAAAGCCTGCAAAAGCCTGCACAGCCTGTCTTTGGATGGCTGGAAAAGACATGCCACTCAACGCACCATCTGGCTAATGCCCTGTCCTCTGCTTATGAATGACACTAAATTGTGCCCTGGAGAGAACAGCCACATGTTATTGCTGGGGTATTAGGGATCCCCAGAGACACGCCAAATGAGCCGTGTGTCATACAACGGCGTGACACAACAGGATGTGACTTATGAATAAAAATATACAATATCCCCTGGTTTTAATGGATGGTATTCATCCAGTACCTTTCCTTTAGCTTTGACATGGATTTGTATTGTGTGAGGAGGGTGAATAACTCACCCCGTCCACCATTGATGTGTTAGATTGCATCTTGGTCTGGTGAAGCTTCACAAACGGCAGCCATTTTGTGCCAGAACCCAGACCACCCAGACCTGAAAGCGCTTTACATTGGAAAGAGGAGTAACTCACCTCACCAGTGATGTGTAGCACCCACCTGGAGGATGCACGGCAGCCATTTTGTGCCAGAACCTTTTCCGCATTCACGTGTGAGTGCGCCATCGTTAGCTATCGCAACGGATCACAGTGAGATATCTCATCATCTGTCTATTTCTCCATACATCCCAGTGTTACTGGGAATAAAAGACTGGGGCCCCTTAGTGAGTGACTGGGGGATAGAAGAGCCCAATAGGGAGAGATGTGGACAGGAGAACTAGTCTGTTTTTGAATTCACCACAGAGTTCCGTGGCCAGGCAGATGGGGGAGGTGGAGGTGGGAATAAAACATGCACGAGTCATCTGCAGCCCAGGAAAATAATTACTGTCATTTAGCAGACATGTAGAGGGAGCAGAACAGCCCAGTCTGCCCCCCCACCTCCCTCACTGATACAGCAAGAGCCTGCCTGCATACCGATGAACAGAGAGAGAATAGCCACTCAATAGGAGAACAATGGATTTATGTGTGTGTGTGTGTGTGTGTGTGTGTGTGTGTGTGTGTGTTACCCTGTAGAGGAATAAAGTGTACTGTTTTTATCCTAGTGGAAATACTGATAATACCAAGCTAAATCCAGTAGATTTAATTTAATCCTAATTCTCTGTCTAAACTCCAATTATATGATGGCATGTACTCATCACCTGAGAAAATATGCAAATTTGCAGCTTTATTCTCCTCAGTTCATAGGGCTGTGGCATGCAATATCTAGTCCACTGGCCCCAATGAAGAGATGTTTTATAGTTCCCTCACTAAAATATAATAGAAAGAGTTTTGACCTGACTGTTTCTCTCTCTCTCTCTCTCTCTCTCTCTCTCTCTCTCTCTCTCTCTCTCTCTCTCTTTCTCCCCCACCCTCTCTCTCTCTCTCTCTCTCTCTCTCTCTCTCTCTCCCCCTCTCTCTCTCTCTCCTTCTGTCTCCTTTTTCTCTGCAGCCTGAACTTGAGCCACTACAGATTGATACTACATGGAGTCCTGCCAACGTAGGTCAAACGCATGAGCTTGTCCCTAGTGACTCCCTATCATTCTTTATGGTTGATCAACTGGTCCTGCGTTCATTAACCTGAGTTATACTATGTGATTATTACCTTCCCCAGCCCCAGCCTCAGCCAGCCCTAGCCCAAGCCTCAGCCATCCCCCATCCCCAGCCATCCCGTCAGCCCCAGCCTCAGCCATCCCCCAGCCCCAGCCTCAGCCACCCCCCCAGCCCAGCCTCAGCCATCCCCCCAGCCCCAGTCCCAGCCTCAGCCATCCCCCAGCCTCAGCCCCAGCCTCAGCCATCCCACAGCCCCAGCCTCAGCCTCAGCCATCCCCCAGCCCCAGCCTCAGCCATCCCCCCAGCCCCAGTCCCAGTCTCAGCCATCCCCCAGTCCCAGCCTCAGCCATCCCCCCAGCCCCAGCCTCAGCCATCCCACAGCCCCAGCCTCAGCCTCAGCCATCCCCCAGCCCCAGCCTCAGCCATCCCCCCAGCCCCAGTCCCAGTCTCAGCCATCCCCCAGTCCCAGCCTCAGCCATCCTCAGACCCAGCCTCAGCCTCAGCCATCCCCCAGTCTCAGCCTCAGCCATCCCCCAGTCTCAGCCTCAGCCATCCCCCAGACCCAGCCTCAGCCTCAGCCATCCCCCAGTCTCAGCCTCAGCCATCCCCCAGTCCCAGCCACAGCCATCCCCTAGCCCCAGCCTCAGCCTCAGCCATCCCCCAGCCCCAGCCTCAGCCATCCCCCAGTCTCAGCCTCAGCCATCCCCCAGCCTTAGCTTCAGCCCCTGCCAGGTCTGTGTCTCAGATGGCACCATATTCCCTAAATAGTGCACTACTTTTGACCCTTGTCAAATAAAGGGAATAGGGTGCCATTTAGGAAGCAACCCAGGCCTGGTAACTATACATCTCTTCACCTTCCATGGTATGTATGACTGATCAGAGAACATCCAAGGATATTTTTTTGAGATACGTAGCTGAGTAAGGAGCAACAGACACGTAAAGCATTGGCGTCAAACAGTTACACTTGAATACCCTACACTTACAAACTCACATGTTAATGTAAACCACTGTGGTATAGACTGTTGCAGGGTGTCATGAAAAGTGTCAATAAAGAACACAGTGTGTGTGACATCTGATAGCCCCTGTCTGCTGAGCCCCCTGCTGAGTGTGTGTGTGTGTGTGTGTGTGTGTGTGTGTGTGTGTGTGTGTGTGTGTGTGTGTGTGTGTGTGTGTGTGTGTGTGTGAGAGTACGTGCGTGTGTGTGTGTATGGGCCAGCTGGGGAGCAGTAACAGGGCTATTAAGACTCCCTGGGTCTCCATCGATCTCCACATTGATCCTCTACTGCTCCAACCTCCAACTAATCAAATCAAATCAAATCAAATTTTATTGGTCACATGCGCCGAATACAACAGGTGCAGACATTACAGTGAAATGCTTACTTACAGCCCTTAACCAACAGTGCATTTATTTTAAACAAAAAAGTAAGAATAAAACAACAACAAAAAAGTGTTGAGAAAAAAAGAGCAGAAGTAAAAAATAAAGTGACAGTAGGGAGGCTTATATACAATAGAATAAAGTGACAGTAGGGAGGCTATATATACAGGGGGTACCGTTGCATAGTCAATGTGCGGGGCACCGGCTAGTTGAGGTAATATGTACATGTGGGTAGAGTTAAAGTGACTATGCATAAATACTTAACAGAGTAGCAGCAGCGTAAAAGGGATGGGGTGGGGGGGGCAGTGCAAATAGTCCGGGTAGCCATGATTAGCTGTTCAGGAGTCTTATGGCTTGGGGGTAGAAGCTGTTGAGAAGTCTTTTGGACCTAGACTTGGCACTCCGGTACCGCTTGCCGTGCGGTAGCAGAGAGAACAGTCTATGACTAGGGTGACTGGAGTCTTTGACAATTTTGAGGGCCTTCCTCTGACACCGCCTGGTATAGAGGTCCTGGATGGCAGGGAGCTTTGCCCCAGTGATGTACTGGGCCGTACGCACTACCCTCTGTAGTGCCTTGCGGTCAGAGGCCAAGCAGTTGCCATACCAGGCGGTGATGCAACCAGTCAGGATGCTCTCGATGGTGCAGCTGTAGAATTTTTTGAGGATCTGAGGACCCATGCCAAATCTTTTTAGTCTCCTGAGGGGGGAATAGGCTTTGTCGTGCCCTCTTCACGACTGTCTTGGTGTGTTTGGACCATGATAGTTCGTTGGTGATGTGGACACCAAGGAACTTGAAGCTCTCAACCTGTTCCACTACAGCCCCGTCGATGAGAATGGGGGCGTGCTCAGTCCTCTTTTTTTTCCTGTAGTCCACAATCATCTCCTTTGTCTTGGTCACGTTGAGGGAGAGGTTGTTGTCCTGGCACCACACGGCCAGATCTCTGACCTCCTCCCTATAGGCTGTCTCATCGTTGTCGGTGATCAGGCCTACCACTGTTGTGTCGTCGGCAAACTTAATGATGGTGTTGGAGTCGTGCCTGGCCATGCAGTCATGGGTGAACAGAGAGTACAGGAGGGGACTGAGCACGCACCCTGAGGGGCCCCCGTGTTGAGGATCAGTGTGGCAGATGTGTTGTTACCTACCCTTACCACCTGGGGGCGGCCCGTCAGGAAGTCCAGGATCCAGTTGCAGAGGGAGGTGTTTAGTCCCAGGATCCTTAGCTTAGTGATGAGCTTTGAGGGCACTATGGTGTAGTCTAGACAGGGGTAGTCTAGACAACTAAACGCCTGGATATCCTCCACTACTACAGGGGGAAGCAATGTTTTACCACAGCCTGGTCCCCATTCAACACCATACACACTACAGCCTGGTCCCCAATCAACACCAT
Source organism: Coregonus clupeaformis (assembly GCF_020615455.1). Taxonomy (NCBI): domain Eukaryota; kingdom Metazoa; phylum Chordata; class Actinopteri; order Salmoniformes; family Salmonidae; genus Coregonus; species Coregonus clupeaformis. The sequence continues at coordinate 31,766,975 of NC_059209.1, read as the reverse complement.
TCACACACTACACTGAAAGAACCTGGTCCCCATTCAAAACCATACACACTACAGCATGGTCCCCAATCAACACCATACACACTATAACCTGGTCCCCAATCAACACCATACACACTACAGCATGGTCCCCATTCAACACCATACACACTACAGCCTGGTCCCCATTCAACACCATACACACTACAGCCTGGTCCCCATTCAACTCCATACACACAACAGCCTGGTCCCCATTCAACACCATACACACTACAGCCTGGTCCCCATTCAACTCCATACACATGGATCAGAATTGGGGACTTTAATGGTCAGCATTGCCCAGGAGGTAGTCTACTAATATGGCTGTAATGAGCATCATAATGCTGAAGCAGCACCGGGAAAACCCCCATCATAAATTATGTTGTGGTTTCTCTCACTATGACAATGTCCAAGAGGGGAAGAGTATGTATGGTGTGAAGGGGTGAATGGGTGAACGACAGTATGTATGGTGTGAATTGGTGAAAGTATGGTGTGGAGAGGTAAATGGGTGAAAGACAGTATGTATGGTGTGGAGAGGTAAATGGGTGAAAGACAGTATGTATGGTGTGAATGGGTGAAAGACAGTATGTATGGTGTGAAGAGGTAAATGGGTGAAAGACATGTCTTTCCTGAGAGAATATGAAATCAGGCCAGTGAATGGAGCTGCAAGAACAACACACACTTCACACTCCTGTCTACACACACACACACACACACACACACACACACACACACACACACACACACACACACACACACACACACACACATACACACTGTATGTACACAATATTCCCCATATGCACCTATACATATGACACATCTGGCAAACACAATCTCTCCACAGGCACATGAGGGGTAGCCTAATATAAAAGTGCATTGTGTGGACACAGCACCTCAGTGTTTGAGAGTGTGACGTGAGCGCGACAATATTTCAAGTTGCTTGTGACAGGGATGATGCAAAAATATCCAGTGTTGATATCTTATTGTTGAATGAATATTCACTTATTTTACTGCTCTTCTATTCTGCCACACAAACTGTCAAGAAGCATTATGACCATCCTGTATCGCTTTACTTGAACTAAGAAAATACACTTCATGACGCTGTCAAGAAGCATTATGACCATCATAATCATATAAGGCAGATAGGCCTATCACGTACATGCCCTTATATCAGTTGCATAATAACATCATCCTTGCCTTCCTTGTTCATGGTTGAGTGATAAGACATTTCTCCATGATAATAAAGAATCACATGGCTGTAAACCAAGTGCATAGTTTCAGACAGACATTATCAGGAACCTGGAACCCAGCGGGGCTGTAAACTGAACCACAAATCCCTGTGTTGGACATTAGCTAGCTGTTAAAACCAGATTGACAGCGTCTACCACATGCTCCCGAATGGTTCTGATTAGTCCCATAGAACTTAAAGTGTCATTACATTGACAGTTATTAAGATCATCTTTTGAAAAGAATATGCTTGGTTTGCTTGTAATTTAGTTGATAAGAGACAGTAGGCTACTTTGGTGTGGATGCAACACAATCATGACACTGCTTCCAGCAGACCATGAAAGTACAGTTGTTTTTTGTTTTCCACGTATGCTTGACTCTGGTTCATGTAATTTGTTGAATATTCTAGTGCATAATGGTTATAGTAGATCACATACAGTTGAAGTCGGAAGTTTACATACACCTTAGCCAAATACATTTAAACTCAGTTTTTCACAATTCCTGACATTTAATCCTAGTAAAAATTCCCTGTTTTAGGTCAGTTAGGAACACCACTTTATTTTAAGAATGTAAAATGTCAGAATAATAGTAGAGAGAATGATTTATTTCAGCTTTTATTTCTTTCATCACATTCCCAGTGGGTCAGAAGTTTACATACACTCAATTAGTATTTGGTAGCATTGCCTTTAATTGTTTAACTTGGGTCAAACGTTTCGGGTAGCCTTACACAAGCTTCCCACAATAAGTTGGGTGAATTTTGGCCCATTCCTCCTGACAGAGCTGGTGTAACTGAGTCAGGTTTGTAGGCCTCCTTGCTCGCACACGCTTTTTCAGTTCTGCCTACACATTTTCTATAGGATTGAGGTCAGGGCTTGTGATGGCCACTCCAATACCTTGACTTTGTTGTCCTTAAGCCATTTTGCCACAACTTTGGAAGTATGCTTGGGGTCATTGTCCATTTGGAAGACCCAATTGCGACCAAGCTTTAACTTCCTGACTGATGTCTTGAGATGTTGCTTCAATATATCCACATCATTTCCCTTCCTCATGATGATCTATTTTGTGAAGTGCACCAGTCCCTCCTGCAGCAAAGCACCCCCACAGCATGATGCTGCCACCCCCGTGCTTCACGGTTGGGATGGTGTTCTTCGGTTTGCAAGCAACCCCCTTTTTCCTCCAAACATAACGATGGTCATTATGGCCAAACAGTTCTATTTTTGTTTCATCAGTCCAGAGGACATTTCTCCAAAAAGTGCGATCTTTGTCCCCATGTGCAGTTGCAAAAAGTAGTCTGGCTTTTTTATTGGTGGTTTTGGAGCAGTGGCTTCTTCCTTGCTGAGTGGCCTTTCGGGTTATGTCGATATAGGACTCGTTTTACTGTGGATATAGATACTTGTGTACCTGTTTCCTCCAGCATCTTCACAAGGTCCTTTGCTGTTGTTCTGGGATTTATTTGCACTTTTCGCACCAATGTACGTTCATCTCCAGGAGACAGAACGCGTCTCCTTTCTGAGCGGTATGATGGCTGTGTGGTCCCATGGTGTTTATACTTGTGTACTATTGTTTGTACAGATGAACATGGTACCTTCAGACGTTTGGAAATTGCTCCTAAGGATGAACCAGACTTGTGGAGGTCTACAATTATTTTTATGAGGTCTTGGCTGATTTCTTTTGATTTTCCCATGATTTCAAGCAAAGAGGCACTGAGTTTGAAGGTAGGCCTTAAAATGCATCCACAGGTACACCTCCAATTTACATTTACATTTACGTCATTTAGCAGACGCTCTTATCCAGAGCGACTTACAAATAGGTGCATTCACCTTATAGCCAGTGGGATCACCACTTTACAAAGTTTTTATTTATTTTATTTATTTTATTTTTTGGGGGTTGGGGTTTGGGTTGGGGTAATGGGGGGGTAGAATCAATCAATCAATCAATTTTATTTTATATAGCCCTTCTTACATCAGCTAATATCTCGAAGTGCTGTACAGAAACCCAGCCTAAAACCCCAAACAGCTAGTAATGCAGGTGTAGAAGCACGGTGGCTAGGAAAAACTCCCTAGAAAGGCAAAACCTAGGAAGAAACCTAGAGAGGAACCAGGCTATGAGGGGTGGCCAGTCCTCTTCTGGCTGTGCCGGGTGGAGATTATAACAGAACCATGCCAAGATGTTCAAAAATGTTCATAAGTGACAAGCATGGTCAAATAATAATCAGGAATAAATCTCAGTTGGCTTTTCATAGCCGATCATTAGAGTTTAAAACAGCAGGTCTGGGACAGGTAGGGGTTCCATAACCGCAGGCAGAACAGTTTAAACTGGAATAGCAGCAAGGCCAGGCGGACTGGGGACAGCAAGGAGTCACCACGGCCGGTAGTCCCGACGTATGGTCCTAGGGCTCAGGTCTCTCAGTTGGCTTTTCATAGCCGATCATTTAGAGTTGAAAACAGCAGGTCTGGGACAGGTAGGGGGTTTCGTAGCCGCAGGCAGAACAGTTGAAACTGGAATAGCAGCAAGGCCAGGCGGACTGGGGACAGCAAGGTGTCATCATGCCCGGTAGTCCTGACGTATGGTCCTAGGGCTCAGGTTCTCAGAGAGAAAGAGAGAACGAGAGAATTAGAGAGAGCATACTTAAATTCACACAGGACACTGGATAAGACAGGAGAAGTACTCCAGGTATAACCAACTAACCCCAGCCCCCCGACACATAAACTACTGCAGCATAAATACTGGAGGCTGAGACAGGAGCGGTCCGGAGACACTGTGGCCCCATCCGAAGAAACCCCGGACAGGGCCAAACAGGAAGGATATAACCCCACCCACTCCGCCAAAGCACAGCCCCCGCACCACTAGAGGGATATCCCCAACCACCAACTTACAATCCTGAGACAAGGCCGAGTATAGCCCACAGAGGTCTCCACCACAGCACAAACCAAGGGGGGAGGGCGCCAACCCAGACAGGAAGATCACGTCAGTAACTCAACCCACTCAAGTGACGCACCCCCAGGGACGGCATGAAAGAGCACCAGCAGGCCAGTGACTCAGCCCCTGCAACAGGGTTAGAGGCAGAGAACCCCAGTGGAGAGGGGAACCGGCCCGGCAGAGACAGCAAGGGCTGTTCGTTGCTCCAGCCTTTCCGTTCACCTTCACACTCCTGGGCCAGACTACACTCAATCATATGACCTACTGAAGAGATAAGTCTTCAGTAAAGACTTAAAGGTTGAGACCGAGTCTGCGTCTCTCACATGGGTAGGCAGACTGTTCCATAAAAATGGAGATCTATAGGAGAAAGCCCTGCCTCCCGCTGTTTGCTTAGAAATTCTAGGGACAATTAGGAGGCCTGCGTCTTGTGACCGTAGCGTACGTATTGGTATGTACGGCAGGACCAACTCGGAAAGATAGGTAGGAGCAAGCCCAGAAGGATTACTTTATCCTATCCCAGGTATTCCTTAAAGAGGTGGGGTTTCAAATGTCTCCGGAAGGTGGTGAGTGACTCCGCTGTCCTGGCGTCGTGAGGGAGCTTGTTCCACCATTGGGGTGCCAGAGCAGCGAACAGTTTTGACTGGGCTGAGCGGGAACTATGCTTCCGCAGAGGTAGGGGAGCCAGCAGGCCAGAGGTGGATGAACGCAATGCCCTCGTTTGGGTGTAGGGACTGATCAGAGCCTGAAGGTACGTAGGTGCCGTTCCCCTCACAGCTCCGTAGGCAAGCACCATGGTCTTGTAGCAGATGCGAGCTTCAACTGGAAGCCAGTGGAGTGTGCGGAGGAGCGGGGTGACGTGAGAGAACTTGGGAAGGTTGAACACCAGACGGGCTGCGGCATTCTGGATGAGTTGTAGGGGTTTAATGGCACAGGCAGGGAGCCCAGCCAACAGCGAATTGCAGTAATCCAGACGGGAGATGACAAGTGCCTGGATTAGGACCTGTGCCGCTTCCTGTGTAAGGCAGGGTCGTACTCTCCGAATGTTGTAGAGCATGAACCTACAGGATCGGGTCACCGCCTTGTTGTTAGCGGAGAACGACAGGGTGTTGTCCAGGGTCACGCCAAGGCTCTTCGCACTCTGGGAGGAGGACACAACAGAGTTGTCAACCGTGATGGCGAGATCATGGAACAGGCAGTCCTTCCCCGGGAGGAAGAGCAGCTCCGTCTTGCCAAGGTTCAGCTTGAGGTGGTGATCCGTCATCCATACTGATATGTCTGCCAGACATGCAGAGATGCGATTCGCCACCTGGTTATCAGAAGGGGGAAAGGAGAAGATTAGTTGTGTGTCATCAGCATAGCAATGATAGGAGAGGCCATGTGAGGATATGACAGAGCCAAGTGACTTGGTGTATAGGGAGAATAGGAGAGGGCCTAGAACTGAGCCCTGGGGGACACCAGTGGTGAGAGCACGTGGTGCGGAGACAGCTTCTCGCCACGCCACTTGGTAGGAGCGACCGGTCAGGTAGGACGCAATCCAAGAGTGAGCCGCGCCGGAGATGCCCAGCTCGGAGAGGGTGGAGAGGAGGATCTGATGGTTCACAGTATCAAAGGCAGCAGACAGGTCTAGAAGGACAAGAGCAGAGGAGAGAGAGTTAGCTTTAGCAGTGCGGAGAGCCTCTGTGACACAGAGAAGAGCAGTCTCAGTTGAATGACCAGTCTTGAAACCTGACTGGTTTGGATCAAGAAGGTCATTCTGAGAGAGATAGCAAGAGAGTTGACTAAAGACGGCACGCTCAATAGTTTTGGAGAGAAAAGAAAGAAGGGATACTGGTCTGTAGTTGTTGACATCAGAGGGATCGAGTGTTGGTTTTTTGAGAAGGGGTGCAACTCTCGCTTTCTTGAAGACGGAAGGGACATAGCCAGCGCTCAAGGATGAGTTGATCAGCGAGGTGAGGTAAGGGAAAAGGTCACCGGAGATGGTCTGGAGAAGAGAGGAGGGGATAGGGTCAAGCGGGCAGGTTGTTGGGCGGAATGCCGTCACAAGTCGCAAGATTTTATCTGGAGAGAGAGGGGAGAAAGAAGTCAAAGCATAGGGTAGGGCAGTGTGAGCAGGACCAGCAGTGTCATTTGACTTAACAAACGAGGATCGGATGTCGTCAACCTTCTTTTCAAAATGGTTGACGAAGTCATCCACAGAGAGGGAGGAGGGGGGGGGAGGAGGATTCAGCAGGGAGGAGAATGTGGCAAAGAGCTTCCTAGGGTTAGAGGCAGATGCTTGGAATTTAGAGTGGTAGAAAGTGGCCTTAGCAGCAGAAACAGATGAAGAAAATGTAGAGAGGAGGGAGTGAAAAGATGCCAGGTCCGCAGGGAGTCTAGTTTTCTTCCATTTCCGCTCAGCTGCCCGGAGCTCTGTTCTGTGAGCTCGCAATGAGTCATCAAGCCACGGAGCTGGAGGGGAGGACCGAGCCGGCCAGGAGGATAGGGGACATAGAGAGTCAAAGGATGCAGAAAGGGAGGAGAGTAGGGTTGAGGAGGCAGAATCAGGAGATTGGAGGGAGAAGGATTGAGCAGAGGGAAGAGATGATAGGATGGAAGAGGAGAGAGTAGCGGGAGAGAGAGAGCGAAGGTTGCGACGGCGCATTACCATCTGTGTAGGGGCAGAGTGAGTAGTGTTGGAGGAGAGCGAGAGAGAAAAGGATACAAAGTAGTAGTCGGAGACATGGAGGGGAGTTGCAGTGAGATTAGTAGAAGAACAGCATCTAGTAAAGATGAGGTCAAGCGTATTGCCTGCCTTGTGAGTAGGGGGGGACGGTGAGAGGGTGAGGTCAAAAGAGGAGAGGAGTGGAAAGAAGGAGGCAGAGAGAAATGAGTCAAATGTAGATGTAGGGAGGTTGAAATCCCCCAGAACTGTGAGGGGTGAGCCATCCTCAGGAAAGGAACTTATCAAGGCGTCAAGCTCATTGATGAACTCTCCAAGGGAACCTGGAGGGCGATAGATGACAAGGATATTAAGCTTAAATGGGCTAGTGACTGTGACAGCATGGAATTCAAATGAGGAGATAGACAGATGGGTCAGGGGAAAAATTGAGAATGTCCACTTGGGAGAGATGAGGATTCCTGTGCCACCACCCCGCTGACCAGATGCTCTCGGGGTATGCGAGAACACATGGTCAGACGAGGAGAGAGCAGTAGGAGTAGCAGTGTTTTCAGTGGTAATCCATGTTTCCGTCAGCGCCAAGAAGTCGAGGGACTGGAGGGTAGCATAGGCTGAGATGAACTCTGCCTTGTTGGCAGCAAAACGACAGTTCCAGAGGCTGCCTGAGACCTGGAACTCCACGTGGGTGGTGCGTGCAGGGACCACCAGGTTAGAGAGGCAGCAGCCACGCGGTGTGAGGCGTTTGTGTAGCCTGTGTGGAGAGGAGAGAACACGGTTAGGCAGAGGCATAGTTGACAGGCTGCAGCAGATGGCTACAATAATGCAGAGGAGATCGGAATGAAATGAACTAAACATCTGGGAAATGAGAGAGCGGGGCCTCCCTCACCACAACTCCCAAATATAACTCTCCCAACTTCCACCTCAGAAACTATAATTGTTGTAAACTACAGCGGTTCAATGTTTTCTAGAAATAGACTAACTTAGTTTATTCAGCTAGCTAACTAGGTGCAGTATTATTCCATGAAAATCGTCCGGGCACTTAGTCATAAGACGCCACAGCCAGCTAGCATGCCGGACTCCAACAACACGGTTTAGCGGCAATACTCGGCCACAACAAACTGACTCAAATGATGTCAATTAGCCTATCAGAAGCTTCTAAAGCCATGACATCATTTTCTGGAATTTTCCAAGCTGTTTACAGGCACCGTCAACTTAGTGTATGTAAACTTCTGACCCATTGGAATTGTGATACAGTGAATCATAAGTGAAATAATCTGTCTGTAAACAATTATTGGAAAAATTACTTGTGTCATGCACAAAGTAGATGTCCTAACCGACATGCCAAAACTATAGTTTGTTAACAATACATTTGTGGAGTGGTTGAAAAACGAGTTTTAATGACTCCAACCTAAGTGTATGTAAACTTCCGACTTCAACTGTATATATATTGCACACCCCCCTGACCAAACGGGCCTTGCAATAGAAGTCACAAGTTTGTCTAATTGTGCCACCTATGGATCTCTGCAGGTAACTGCAGGTGTTGGTGTTGCAGGAACCTGATTCTGATGTTGGCTCTTCTCCACTCATTGTGTGTGTGTGTGTGTGTGTGTGTGTGTAGGCGTGTGTGTACACATCGTGTGTACAGTATGTGACTGCCTCTACTTGACATCCATGTATACTGTACAACAGTACTGTCTAGCACTGGATATGTCTGGTCTGTCTGTGTGTTCCCACCACAGTCTCTGTGTCTCTGTGCTGTGTCTCTGTGTCTCTGTGATTGTATCTCTGTGTCGCTGTGCTGTGTCTCTGTGCTGTGTCTCTGTGATTGTATCTCTGTGCTGTGTCTCTGTGTCTTTGTGCTTAGTCTCTGTGTCTCTGTGTCTCTGTGTTGTTTCTCTGTGTCTCTGTGTCTCTGTGATTGTATCTCTGTGTCTCTGTGCTGTGTCTCTGTGTTTTTGTGCTGAGTGTCTCTGTCTCTCTGTGTTGTTTCTCTGTGTCTCTGTTTTTCTGTGCTGTGTCTCTGTGTCTCTGTGCTGTGTCTCTGTATCTGTGTCTGTGCTGTGTCTCTGTGTCTCTGTGCTGTGTCTCTGTGTCTCTGTGTCTCTGTGCTGTGTCTCTGTGTCTCTGTGTCTCTGTGTCTCTGTGTCTCTGTGTCTCTGTGTCTCTGTGTCTCTGTGCTGTGTCTCTGTGCAGTGTCTCTGTGTCTCTGTGTATGTGTCTCTGTGTCTCTGTGCTGTGTCTCTGTGTCTCTGTGCTGTGTCTCTGTGTCTCCATGCTGTGTCTTTGTGCTGTGTCTATGTTTCTCTGTGCTGTGTCTCTGTGTCTCTGTGCTGTGTCTCTGTGCTGTGTCTCTGTGTCTCTGTGCTGTGTCTATGTGTCTCTGTGCTGTGTCTCTGTGCTGTGTCTCTGTGTCTCTGTGCTGTGTCTCTGTGCTGTGTCTCTGTGTCTCTGTGCTGTGTCTCTGTGCTGTGTATCTGTGTCTCTGTGCTGTGTCTCTGTGTCTCTGTGCTGTGTATCTGTGCTGTGTCTCTGTGTCTCTGTGCTGTGTCTCTGTGTCTATGTGTCTCTGTGTCTCTGTGCTGTGTCTCTGTGTCTCTGTGCTGTGTCTATGTGTCTCTGTGTCTCTAGTGTCTCTAGTGTTGTCGTGCCGTGCCATGATGTGTGTATGACAGCATAACAGATGAGTAGTATAATGATAGATATGGCTGAGTGTGCAGAGTGACTGTGATGTGTATTAATGAAGTTGGGAGGGATGGAGGAAGGGCAGGTCTTCATCACAGTCCAGCTGATTAATGAACAGTCCTTCAGCTCTGTCCCTGCCCCCAACACTAATGGGACTGGCTGCCTGATGGATTTCCATACATCTATAATTATAACTCAATAATCAGGCCTACATCAACTCTTGAAGACTGGCGCTGAGCTCACACCAATGTTGTGTACTGATTGTGTGTCTGTGGATATTTGATTAAGTTGTTGTAATTTTCATGCTGGTTATAATCAGGGGTTGAATTGGGGATTTGGAGATAGGGGAGCTCTATTTGGAGGGGTTAGGGTTAGAGATATGGCTAGCATTAAGGTTGAACCGGGGTGTGGACATGAAGCTAAGGTTAGGGTTAGAGTTGAGGATACATTTAGTCAAACCAGTGAACAACAAGCCAGAGTATTGCAACTGTATTGCGTATTTCTGTCAGTTTGTGCAAAACACAAGTTGAGAAAATCGTCATGCTACTGTCTCAAACGATCATGAGGTGCTTAGAACAGCTCAATAGAGATAAGCAGTCTGCTCCACTGATAGAGACCCTTACTATCAGTTACTTTTACTGACCACTAATCACTAGCTACACCAAAGCTGTCTCATTTCAACCGATAGGCTGAAGTCAAAATGATTGAGATTTGAAATGGATGTTTATTAGTTTAGAGCTAAACTGTGGTTGATATCTGTGTCTCTGGTCTAGGCTATATGATGCATTTGAGGTGCAGGACAACATTGCTTGTTGAATACTAGGCCTTAGGGTCTTGCTGTTCAAACCAGCAATAAACATAGGTCATTGCATTCTATTCCGTAATCATTCCATCGTCTTGCAGCTGGTCCAGTAATATCCAACAGTATATTTCCAGTTCACTGTTTATTTTATAAGGCCCTTATTCATTAGCCTTATGTATCAGTCTGCACACAATACATTCATTGCTAATACACTCAGAAAAAAGGGTTCCAAAAGGGTTCTTCGGCTGTCCCCATTGGAGAACCGTTTTTGGTTCCACATAGAACCCTTTTGGGTTCCATGTAGAACCCTCTGTGGAAACGGTCCTACATGGAACCCAAAATGGTTCTACCTGGAATCAAAAAAGGTTATCCTATGGGGATAGCACCTTTTCTTCTAAGAGTGTAGAACATTCAATTGATTCCCCATTTTATACTGTCCTGGCACAAGTTATCTTATTATAATCATTGAGTAAAGTTCTAATGACCAAGGCTACACGTCAGGTGCCTTCAACACATATTAATTAATCACATAAGACACAGGTCACTTGATTAATGTCATTTTATTATTAATTCACAACATTGCCTGTGTAAACTAAACTGAACGAATCAGGGGCGAGTATAACCTTGAAGAAACACTACAGTATTGAAGCATTGAAAATATAAACACATTAAGAACCCCCCTGATAAGAGCAGGTCTTATAAAAGCCTCCCACTGGGCACAAACCGGTTAAATCAATGTTGTTTCGACGTAATTTGTCAACGTATTGTGAAGTGGAATCTACGTGGAAAATACATTGGATTTGAAAAAAGTCATCAAGTAAAAGCGCTTTTAGAAGGTGTATGGGATGGTCCACTCTTACAGGCATCGGGACCAAAGTATATGGTTCAAGGTAACCGCAACATGCCTTCAAACATCCAAATATGTGATTCAAGATTCAAGACTTTGCCACATTCTCATAATTGTATGTAACACAAACTCTAATAATAAACCCTTTCCCCCAAAAAAATATACAAAACAAGTGGAAAAGCGAAGCCATTCTGTCCTGAAGGGAGATAAAACAATATTATGGCAGTAAAGTTTCTGCTGAGTCAAAGACTCATACATTTTGTATGTGTGACATAGCTGGAACACACCCCCAATGGCTGATTCAGTAACATGTTTTGATGATGTCACGGATCCCCCTGGTACTGCTGCTCATTCCGTTCACCAGTTCCGGAGGTCTACGTCACCGGCCTTCTAGGCGTCACTGACATGGATCATTACCACCAACCCCGGACTGTCTTGTCTCATTAAGCACACCTGGTTCCCATTCCCCCTGATTAGTATGTGTATATATGTGCCCTCTGTTCCCCATTGTCCTTGTCGATTATTGTCCCATGTCCATTGGTCTCGTGAGTACCTGTGCTCTGTTGTATCGGCTTTCGTGCTACATGTTACTGTACATTGTATTACAGTTTACATACCATGTCATTGTGCACTTGTTATTACGGATCTCGTCCCGTGTATTATTTAGAGGTTTACACCTCGCTCTTTTGTTTGGGTTACATCCATATGTTATATATATACAGTGGGGAGAACAAGTATTTGATACACTGCCGATTTTGCAGGTTTTCCTACTTACAAAGCATATAGAGGTCTGTAATTTTTATCATAGGTACACTTCAACTGTGAGAGACGGAATCCAGAAAAACACATTGTATGATTTTTAAGTAATTAATTAGCATTTTATTGCATGACATAAGTATTTGATCACCTACCAACCAGTAAGAATTCCGGGTCTCACAGACCTGTTAGTTTTTCTTTAAGAAGCCCTCCTGTTCTCCACTCATTACCTGTATTAACTGCACATGTTTGAACTCGTTACCTGTATAAAAGACACCTGTCCACACACTCAATCAAACAGACTCCAACCTCTCCACAATGGCCAAGACCAGAGAGCTGTGTAAGGACATCAGGGATACAATTGTAGACCTGCACAAGGCTGGGATGGGCTACAGGACAATAGGCAAGCAGCTTGGTGAGAAGGCAACAACTGTTGGCGCAATTATTAGAAAATGGAAGAAGTTCAAGAGGACGGTCAATCACCCTTGGTCTGGGGCTCCATGCAAGATCTCACCTCGTGGGGCATCAATGATCATGAGGAAGGTGAAGGATCAGCCCAGAACTACACGGCAGGACCTGGTCAATGACCTGAAGAGAGCTGGGACCACAGTCTCAAAGAAAACCATTAGTAACACACTACGCCGTCATGGATTAAAATCCTGCAGCGCACGCAAGGTTCCCCTGCTCAAGCCAGCGCATGTCCAGGCCCGTCTGAAGTTTGCCAATGACCATCTGGATGATCCAGAGGAGGAATGGGAGAAGGTCATGTGGTCTGATGAGACAAAAATAGAGCTTTTTGGTCTAAACTCCACTCGCCATGTTTGGAGGAAGAAGAAGGATGAGTACAACCCCAAGAACACCATCCCAACCGTGAAGCATGGAGGTGGAAACATCATTCTTTGGGGATGCTTTTCTGCAAAGGGGACAGGACGACTGCACCGTATTGAGGGGAGGATGGATGGGGCTATGTATCGCGTGATCTTGGCCAACAACCTCCTTCCCTCAGTAAGTGCATTGAAGATGGGTCGTGGCTGGGTCTTCCAGCATGACAACGACCCAAAACCCACAGCCAGGGCAACTAAGGAGTGGCTCCGTAAGAAGCATCTCAAGGTCCTGGAGTGGCCTAGCCAGTCTCCAGACCTGAACCCAATAGAAAATCTTTGGAGGGAGCTGAAAGTCCGTATTGCCCAGCGACAGCCCTGAAACCTGAAGGATCTGGAGAAGGTCTGTAAGGAGGAGTGGGCCAAAATCCCTGCTGCAGTGTGTGCAAACCTGGTCAAGACCTACAGGAAACGTATGATCTCTGTAATTGCAAACAAAGGTTTCTGTACCAAATATTAAGTTCTGCTTTTCTGATGTATCAAATACTTATGTCATGCAATAAAATGCAAATTAATTATTTAAAAATCATACAATGTGATTTTCTGGATTTTTGTTTTAGATTCCGTCTCACACAGTTGAAGTGTACCTATGATAAGAATTACAGACCTCTACATGCTTTGTAGGATGATAGCAGGGTGAAAACCTGCAAAATCGGCAGTGTATCAAATAATTGTTCTCCCCACTGTATATACCTGTTTGTTTTGGGCTTCGTCCCCATCGTTTTCCATGACGTACCTTATGTTGGGTAGGGTAATAAAAAACCCTATTACGTATTCCTGCAGCTGTGTTCTATCAGTATACAATGTGACAGATGACACTATTGAGTAACACTGTTACATATCAAATCAAATTTGATAATGAAATGATTGCTTACGAGCCCTTCCCAACGATGCAGAGTAAAACAATAAATATATATACATATAAAACAATTGTTACACAAGAGGAATAAAATACACAAGAATGACGGGAAAAAAGGTTTATTCACTTTTCTGACAGTTATTGAGTCTTATCTCCTTGATATTCATGGTAATTTTCAACCTCTCCTTGTCCCAGTCTGTTCCTAAGAACTCTAAGGCTTCATAGCACAATGTCTACCACCCTGTAGCACTCACTTCTGTAATCATGAAGTGCTTTGAGAGGCTGGTTATGGTACATTAACTCCACCATCCCCCAAAGCCCTAGACCCACTCCAATTTACATACTGCCCCAACAGATCCATAGATGACACAATCTCAATTGCTCTCCACACTGCCCTTACCCACCTAGATAAGAGGAATACCTATGTGAGAATACTGTTCATTGACTACAGCTCAGCGTTCAACACAATTATCCCCTCCAAGCTCCTCACCAGGCTTAGGACTCTGGGTCTGATCACCTCCCTCTGCAACTGGATCCTGGACTTCCTGACAGGCCGACCCCAGGTGGTGAGGGTAGGCAACATCACCTCCACCACACTGATCATCAACACAGGGGCCCCACAGGGGTGTGTGCTTAGTCCCCTCCTGTATTCCCTGTTCACCCATGACTGTGTGGCCACGCACGACTCAACACCATTATCAAGTTTGCTGACAACACGACGGTGGTAGGCCTGATCAAAGGCGATGATGAGTCAGCCTACAGGGAGGAGGTCAGTGACCTGGCAGTGTGGTGCCAGAACTACAACCTCTCCCTCAACGTCAGTAAGACCAAGGAGCTGATCGTTCCTCAGTGTCTAAATCACTAAAGACTTCAAATGGTCCAAACACACACGCACAGTCATGAAGAAGGCGCAACAGTGCCTCTTCCCCCTCAGGAGGTTGAAAAAGTTTGCCATGGGCCGTCAAATCCTGAAAAGGTTCTACAGCTGTACCATTGAGAGCATATTGACTGGCTGCAGCACTGCAGCCAGTCAATATGCCACTTCTTGATGGCAGTAGCACCGCCCTCAATCGCATGGTGCTACAGAGGGTTGTGCGGACAGCCCAGAATATCACTGGGGCCGAGCTCCCTGCCATCAAGAAGGCCCGGAAAATTATCAAAGATCCCAACCACCCAAGCCATAGACTATTTTCTTTGCTGCCGCACAAGAAGAGGTACCGGTGCATCAAGTCTGGCACCAACAGCCTCTTGAACAGCTTATATCCCCAAGCAATATGACTGATAAGTCGGTAACAAAATATCTACAAGGACCGAGTTTACGTTGTATCTTTATTTACCTTTTATTTTTCTCTATGCAGACTCACACACACTCTCACTCATCATCTGCTCATTCACACATAACATGCACATACATTTATACTGACTCTACACACCCACAGACCCACTCACATACAAGCTGCTGCTACTCTGTTTATCTTATATCCTATTGCCTAGTCACCTTACCCCTATACATATCTACCTCCATCACTCCAGTATCCCTGCACATTGTAAATATGGTATTGGAACTGACTCTGTATATGGTATGCTTACTTACTTACTTATTGTGTTCTTCATATTTCTTCTAATTTCTTGTGTGTTTCTTTGTAGTATTACATTGTTATTGATTAAACTGAAATGAAATGGTCCACCCATGCAGACAGTGTGGTGAAGAAGGCACAACAGAGCCTGTTCAACCTCAGGAGGCTGAAGAAATTTGGCTTGGCCCCTAAAACCCTCACAAACCTTTACAGATGCACAATTGAGAGCATCCTGTCGGGCTGTATTACCGCCTGGTACGGCAACTGCACCGCCCACAACCGCAGGGCTCTCCAGAGGGTTGTGCGGTCTGCCGAACGCATTACCGGGGGCAAACTACCCGCCCTCCAAGACACATACAGCACCCGATGTCACAGGAAGGCCAAAAAGATCATCAAGGACATCAACCACCCGAGCCACTGCCTGTTCACCCCGCTATCATCCAGAAGGCGAGGTCAGTACAGGTGCATCAAAGCTGGGACCGAGAGAATGAAAAACAGCTTCTATCTCAAGGCCATCAAACTGTTAAATAGCTATCACTAGCACATTTGAGGCTGCTGCTGCCTATTGAAATCACTGGCCACTTTAAGAAATGGATAATGTTTACATATCTTGCACTACTCATCTCATATGTATATACTGCATTCTATTCTATAATATTATTCTGTATCTTAGTCCATGCCGCTCTGTCATTGCTTGTCCATATATGTATATATTCTTAAATCCCATTCCTTACTTTTTTGTGTGTATTGGGTATATGTTGTGAAATTGTTAGATATTACTGCACTGTCGGAGCTAGAAGCACATGCATTTCGCTACACCCGCTATAACATCTGCTAAACACGTGTATGTGACAAATACTCAACTGAAATAAATTCATTATGCCCTAATCTATGGATTTCACGACTGGGAATACAGATATGCATCTGTTGGTCACAGATACCTTTAAAAAATGTGCCCTCACAATGGGCCTCAGGAAAATTTCTGGGATCTTTTATTTCAGCTCATGAAACATGGGACCAACAATTTACATGATGCGTTTTTTTGTTTTCAGTGTGTATCATTCATATTGTACATTTTCCTTTTATTGAATAGTTAATTTGATACTTTTACAGAAACTGATACAGTGACAGTACATTGAATTATAAACAGCAAATGCATCCAACAAGTTTGTAGAGTCACAAGCTTGATGTAGTCATTGTGTGCTAGGAATATGGGACCAAATACAACACTTTTGACCACCTTTAATAGACATATAAGTGTATTTGTCACAATACTTTTGGTCCCCTAAAATGGGGGGACTATGTACAAAAAGTGCTGTAATTTCTAAACGGTTCATCCGATATGGATGAAGATACCCTCAAATGAAAGCTGACCGTCTACACTTTAAGGTCATAGTCATTGTATCATCTAAATTCCAAAGTGCTGGAGTACAGAGCCAAAACAACAACACAATTGTATCTGGGCAATATTACTTTTGTATATATCTTTATGAAGAAAATATCATAATACAATACCATATTTGACAGCAAAATAATTTGTGTCTGATATTTGATTATTATTAATCCAAATACATTCGCCTGTAATTTTCGCAATAACATATTTTCTTATTGTTTTTTTATATGTTCATAAATAAATATTGCTTCATTTTAACCTGCTGTTTCATCAGGTATTTCTCTATTCACTAAGTTAGACATAATCACTGTTACCATGTAGCTCAGTTGGTAGAGCATTGCACTTGCAACGCCAGGGTTGTGGGTTCGTTTCCCACGGGGGCCAGTATGAAAATGTATGCACTCACTAACTGTAAGTCGCTCTGGATAAGAGCGTCTGCTAAATGACTCAAATGTAACCTAATAAATACCTGGTAAACAGACTGTAAAATCCTAGACCTTTACTAACTTAGAAGTCATTCTGATTACCATGCTGTATCCAGTCATGGAGGAAGTATGATATGAGGGTGGAACTGCTATTTCCTTGTTTCCCAGACAACTGAGTCATCCTGTTTTTTACACAGTCATCTTAAGTCTCCGACCCTTCCCCTTTGTCTGACGGCATAAAGAGGGTGCCAGACGAGGGAAGGAACCACAGTGTACCTGCATCACCATAGTGGGACAACATGACAACAGAAACTTCCTCCAACTTTTAGCAGTCATACTGTAGTAGAACGGCAGTAAACGCTTGGTTCTTCCTGCAACATTCTGCTTCTGTAGGTGTACAGAAGCTATAGTACCTGATAGCACCCCACCTTCTACTAAACCTGCCAACCAACCTTCAGTTCCCACCACCTCTCCTTCCACCTGCAGAGAGAGAGAGAGAGAGAGAAATCACCTGAAGAAAGGGAGAGAAGGCACCTAGAGAGAGAGTGACCAGTGATCATGGATACGAGGAAGCACCTGTGTTCCCTGGCCCGTTTGGTGCTGCCTGCCCTGAGCTTTGTCCTCATCTGTGTGGGGGCTTACCTGATGTCCCTCCACAATGCCTACAACTACACCCTGAGTTACATCCTGGCCTATGTCCTCATTGCCTGTGGCTTCCTGTCCCTCCTCACCGGGGTCTTCTGGACCATCTGCCATGGCATGAAGAGGAAGATGCAGCACCAGAGGAGCAGGTGCCACCATGCCACTGCACACGTCCACGTCTACACCGTCGACAGGTACGCCTATCTCACTCACCTGGGGACAGAGTCAATTAATGCCTGAATTACTTAAATACGGAAAAATATATATATATATATATATATATATATATATATATATATATATATATATATATATATATATATATATATATATATATATATAAATGTATATAACAATTTAAAAGATGTTACTCAGTAACAGTTCATATGAGGAAATCAGTCAACTGAAATAAATTCATTATGCCCTAATCTATGGATTTCACGACTGGGAATACAGATATGCATCTGTTGGTCACAGATACCTTAAAAAAATGTGCCCTCACAATGGGCCTCAGGAACATTTCTGGGATCTTTTATTTCAGCTCATGAAACATGGGACCAACAATTTACATGATGCGTTTTTTTGTTTTCAGTGTGTATCATTCATATTGTACATTTTCCTTTTATTGAATAGTTAATTTGATACTTTTACAGAAACTGATACAGTGACAGTA